>NC_051426.1:4628596-4638696 GCF_015228065.2 Penaeus monodon | reverse complement strand
TAATTTTTCACCCCCCCAATGGAGAAGATCGTCCCATCACTCCTGTACAACATGCAGGGGAACAAGGCATATGTGCATGTGAGTCTCTGTTCCTCCAAGCTTTGAGAGAATTGTTATTCATTTTGTAATGAATGTACACAAGTTTACTGTTGTAACATCCATTTCTCTGTTTTTTTCCTCAGGAGGGTAGGCCATTACTTTAGGGCCAAAACCAGTATTTTTGAAATAGCATTCTGAAGAAGAAAGCAGAAAAATTAGGTTGATTTAGTATTGATAAATAACCCTTTGGTGCCAGGTGACCACTATGCATGTCATTGTGATTACATAGAACTTGCCTGGCAGAAGGATAATATTTTCTTAATGCAAATTGGAAACGCTAAGGTGACTGTTCTATGTACTAAGCCTAAAGCAGCGGGTAGCATAATATTCTTATTGTGTCAAGGCTAAGCTAGCTGAAATCTGCTCAGTTGAGAGGGTCACCTCACTACACTTTGCCTGCATTTTAGGAGTTAATGGTATTAAGGGAAAAAAAAAAGAAATGCCTACAACACCTTCACAGAAAATGCAGGAGCAGGCAGAGGAGGGACTTTCATACCTACCAAGCCAACCTCTTCAACAAAAATAAATTCTCTTGCAGGGAATGACCCAGATCAGCGACACCCCAGACAACCACCAGAATGAGGGCGAGAAGGAGCCACACGAATTGGCGGAAATGTGCCTGAGGGAGCTGGTTTCTCGGGCTACTTATGGCAAGATACACAACGTCATCAAGCCTTTGCTCATGTGAGCAGCAGTGTTTTATTTTTTATTATAATTGTTATTTTTTTGTGTGTGTCTGTGTGTGTGTGTGGGGGGGGGAGAATTGTATGTGCGCATGTATCACAATTACTGTTTTCTCTGTGCACACTTTTGTATTTTTCAGCTTGAAAGAGGGACACCAAGTTTTCATTATTATCATTATTTGTATGTTACATAATGTAAAGACAACTTCAAGTGAAATCCAGAGAAACTTCAGTAGTAATTGCATCCAAAAGTTTGATACCTTTTGCCCTGTAATTGAGGTGGATCACGTCGTCTGCGCTGTCTCTTGAGTGCAGGTTTCCCTTCGTGATTTATTTCTCTTTTGTAATTTATTGATTCTTTAATGATTTTTTTTCTCATATGATTTGTTTATTTATTTGTATATTATAATTTATGAGGGATTCATTTCTTTATTTATTTATCTTGTATAATTCCAATATTTTTCTTTTGTAGTTTTGTTCATTTCTCTTCCGCCACTTTTTTTTTCTCTTAAATTTTTATACATATTTCTCTTTTGTCATTTAGTTGTTTCTCATTTCTTTTTTCGTCCCTCAGCCATCTGGACTACGAGGGACTGTGGGTCAACAACAGCTTTGCTGTGCAGGTCTTTAAGATTGTCATGTACTCCATACAGGTTTGTATATTTCACATAATTACAGCCAGAAAAATAATTGAATAAATATAGTAATAAAGCATTTGTACTAAAAAAAAAAAAAAAGTTGATAACAAAAATACAAAAAAAAAAAAAAAGAAAAAAAAAAATTGTTTGTAAAGAGAAGTCTATGACGTCTCCTTTAACTCTTTGGCGCACGGGAATATCCCCTTCATGCTTGGTGGAAGCACTGAGTTCACCTTAACATGTCTAAAGGGCAACCAGCACTGATGGGTGAAGCACGCAGATATCTGTTATAAAGCGCTGTGCTCAAGTGCTTAGTTTGAGTATTTGCCAAGAACATGTAGGTCTTTTGCTGACACTGAAAAGAGTTAAAGTATGTATATGGTATTTGGACACTTTTTTGTGTATACAGAAGCTTAAGTTTTGGTGGCTTTGCAACTCTGGAGCCTTTATTTATATAATTATTATGTATACCTCTTTCCTGTACAAGATATATCATGACACCAACCTAGGGTTTTAGAGACTTGTATTTCTTCCTGTCATCTTGTTCTAAACTAAAACGGAGAAACCTGCAATGTTTAGACAGTTGAGAAGGAAACAGCTACAGTATTGATGCAATTTAAACACCAACTCCCCAGCACTTTGGATTACACTTGATCAGATATATTATCACATTCATTATCAAAATCCTAACATTACACCTACCTTTCCAAAAACACATCTTTTTGAGAGACTAGCATAGTCATTGTTCCATCTATCCCCCCATAGGCTCAGTACAGCATCACAGTGATAGAGCTCCTCATGGCCCACCTCAATGAGAGAGCAGCGAACCAGCGCAGATAAGGACAGGCATCGCAGACGTGCTTTCCAAGGTGATTCCAATTGCTGCGGGAGAATGCATAGGTAAGAGGCAGAGGGAAGCAAGTTGGGGGTCCCATAGGTGTGACTTATTTATTTTGTATTATTATTTTTTTGAAGAAATGAAACACAAGTGAATTAAAAATAGAACTGAAAGACGATAGCTTTATTTTGTAAATTTTTTCACAGTACACGTACAAAGCATGTGGTTTACCAACACTTCTATGCCCAGCTTACTAAAACCTCTAATCCTCGCTCCTTCCTCTTTCCCGCACCTCTCCTCTCCTTCCCCACTGGACAGGCCCTTCGGTCCATTGAGATCATCAACTCCCTACTGGAGCCATCCGTTCCTCGGTGGTGGGTGGAGTGAGTGGAAAGGAGAGCTCAGCTGAGAAGATGTACCAGGAGACGTTAATCCATGCCCTAGGAGAATACGCCAACCACCTGCCTGACTATCAGAAGATCGACTCCATGGTCTTCATCCTGAATAAGGTAGGAGAGTGGGTCTAGGCAGGTGGAGGTTGTGGAATGCACTCAAGCGATGGCAGAAGATGCCAGACTCATTTGGTTGTGGGAATGGGTGAATGGGGGACAGAGAGGTATGAGTAGAAGTGGATGGATCAAGGGGTATGGGTATGTAGTCTTTTGGTATTTTGGTATATGTGGGTAGTGAATAGATGATAGAATGGTATGGGTCTATGGATAGAGTGGTACGGGTATATGGTTAGAGATGTAATGGTATGTGCATAAAGAGGTATGGTTATGCATGTAGAGACATATGGAATGTAGTAAGAGTGGATTTACCAATGTAAATCGGCTAATTGTTTCTTTATTGATTTTTTGCTTCAGGTGCCGGGCAGTGACCGAGTGGACGATGGAGGTTCTCAGCGACCCGAGGCAGAGGTCAAACTTCAGCATCTGCTCCTCAAGTCACTTCTCAAGGTCAGGCTTGCCTTCTGAAAGTTGATCTTCTTTTTCTTTTTCTTTCTCATCGTTTTCTTCTTCTTCTTCTTCCTCTTATTCATCATCTTCATCTTCATTTTCTTTTTTCTACTTCTTCCTTGCCTTCCTCTTTTCCAATTTCTCCAAATTCTAATTCTGTATAGATTCTCTATTTTGTTGACCTTCTGACACATGCTTGATAACTGGCAGAGGGACTGTTGCCTTCCTACCCTGCACACTCTGCTGATCTGACTGTAGCTTCACGTCTCTCTAGGTGGGAACCAAGTAACGACGGTGCAGTACTCAACCACCTTTGCACAGTCCTTCCTGGTTCGTCTCATGCGCCTCTCCGTCTCGAGTGACGCTGAGGTCCGTCTCACGGTGCAGCAAATTCTCCACACACTCATTGACCGCCACCAGAACATCGAGAAGCTTGCCAAACCAACGTAAGATATTTGCACATGGTGGCTGGTGAGGTGTCTGTTGCTGGGCTGATTTTAAAGATTTTTTTTTTTTGCTGTAAGGATTTGCTATTTGCTTTTTAGTTTGTCAAATTTATTTATGTGAGGATTTTTTGTTTATGTCAGATAAACATTTTTGAAGGGTGATATCTGATTTTAGTTGATTGCAACCTAATCTCATTCATCCTTACTAGCTGATATATGCCCTTGCTGATTTCAAGGAGACATGCTTAGTAATGTAAAGGAATATTAATGCTTGACCCTCCTCGCAGCCTTAGGTGAGTCGACTGGCCTGACAAGGGGCAAGCGGTGCCAAGACTTCAATTCTGGAAAAGTGGGCAACAGACATCTCTCCATCCAAGAAAATTTTGGGAGTTCGGCAAAAAACCCCTGGTAAAAATTGAGGCCTTTTATCCCACCCTCAGCGCCAGGGCCGAAATTCGCCCATGATGTCATGGTGGACATCCTGGGGGCCCTTTCCACTGCAGGTGCGTTTTGTTCAGGGGTATGATTTGTGTGGTTGAGAACGCTTTGCGTGCTCATGTGAATTTTGGTGTGTGGTGTGTGTGTGTGGGGTTGT
The DNA here is from genome assembly GCF_015228065.2 of Penaeus monodon. NCBI lineage: Eukaryota > Metazoa > Arthropoda > Malacostraca > Decapoda > Penaeidae > Penaeus > Penaeus monodon. The sequence goes on along the minus strand of NC_051426.1, from coordinate 4,634,438 downwards.
TGGTGTGGGGTTGTTGTGTTGGTGGGGGGTGTGTGTGTGTGTGTGTGTTTACGCAATCATTGCATTTACTTGTCTTTTTTAAAAGGTACTTTCTTGTACCCTTTTTAAACGCTTTCACTTTTCTTTTTATGTTGAAAATAACAAAAGGGAAAAGTTTGAGGACTTGCACTAGAAAAAAATCTTGAAACTATTAACTAATTTAATATGTAAAGAACCAAGATAAAAAGTGAGTAAAGCAAAAAGTAGAAACAAAAAACCCCCCCCCCCCATCCACAGAATCCTCTCCCCTCAACCCCCGGGTTTTTCCCCCCCCCCTATTTCCGAGTACGGCAAGCAATGCCCCTTCCTTGAGTGCGTTGAGAAACCCCCCCTCTCCCCCTCCACGCGCAGGGCTTGCCAAAAGGGCCAGTGAGTGGAGGCAGGGCATCCAGCGCAGGCGCTGGGGCAAGCGGAGTGGTCATCTCCCCCTGGTCCCCCGCCAAGGCCCACGTGGGGGGGCCGTCATCAAAAGGTGGTGGCGAGGTCTGGGGCTCGCCTGCCTCCTTTTCTTTTGCTCTCATTCTTCGGTTTCCCCCTTCCCTCTTTGTCTTTGATTGCAGTATTTTGTCCTTTTCCTTCTTTTTCTTTTTTCCTTTCCTCTTTTTATAACTAACCCCTCCCCCCCACACATCACATACACATATCTATTTCAACTATCATCTATCATCTACTATCTATCATCTTCTATCTATATATACATATAATATACATATCCCAATACATACATATACATATACTATCAAACATACACATACACAAATATATATATATATTATATATATATATATAATATTATATTTATATATATAATTTTAAAATTATATATATATAATATATTTTTAAATATATATTTTAATATATTATATATTATAAATATATTACTACATCACATACCAACAAAATACACAACACTACAATACATATATCATACATAAATACATACTAAATAATACAAAAAAATCATAGAAATTATACCCATACTATATACCAACCCCTACCAACCAAAAAAAGTGCAGCTGTTTTTTTTTAAAAAGTGAACCTGCGTTATGGCTAGCTGACCCCCATCCCCTCCCCCGTTCCAGGTCCGACGGGCCCACACCGCTGCTGAGATCATGGCCGCTACATGGGGACGCCCTCCCGCGACTCCCGACACCTCTCTTTGACCACTCCAAGGCCCTTTGATCTTCGGGCCAACCGAATGGGTTGGGGAAAGCCAGGGCCCTTTTCCCCTTTTATTATCAGTTTTTGCCTTCTAGCCATTTATGCCGGTTATTTTCCTTTTCCTTCTTCTAGGTAGCCTATAATTGGGATAACAAAACTTAAGGACCTTTTTTTTTTTGTGACTTCAAAATATTTTTGTATATTAATTTTTTTTGTAATACTCCCTGGGGGCCAGTGTCTTCCCATCTGGCTTGTGGATAGTACTTCCACATTCTTTTCCCAATAAAATAATGCGGGGTTTTCCTTCCAAAATGCCTACTGAAATTATCCCTTTCAAGCTTATAACTAGGGGTTTTTTTGTCTTTCTGATCCTCAGTAAAATTTTCAAGATGGTGATTTTGCTATAGCCCTACCCAAAGCTTTTTTTCATGAAGTGATGCTCGAAGACCAGGATCCAGGGGTAAAGGGCTTCAGTTGAACTCCCAACCCCCAGGGGATATTTTGAATTAGTTTTTAGTCGTGTGCTGAAAGCATATAGGGAGTTTGTGCTTACTCATGCTATCCACAGGGCAAGAAAGCCACATTGCAGATTGCAATTTGTAAACCCTTTCTGCTGGTTATTAAACTAAATATACAAAAATTGTCTTTCTTTTAAGATCTTTTTTGTTGTTGACCAGGTTTTTAAAATTCAGAAAACTAACAAAAATGTGTGAAAACTAATGTTTATATATATATATATATATATATATATATATTATTTAAATATTATAATATTTATGTAATATGTTATAATTTTAATATGTATTATATGTATATTTGTATTTATTGTTATTATGTATAAATATGTTATATTGTATATATATGTATTATAGGATAATATGTAAATTTTATGTTATAATATTAATATTATATATAATATATAATACATATACATATACATATACATATACATATCATATTTAAATATATAAATAATTTTTATTATATTACATAACATAATACATATTAATATTATATATAATATTAATGTAAAAATATATAGATAATACTAGTAGATAGATGATAGATAATAAAAATAGATAGTGATAGATAAAGATAGAAGAGTGATAGATAGATGAAGATAGAATATAGATGATAGAAAAGAAGTTAAAAGAAATTTTCTATTTATAATTATATTATATATAAAATTATAAAATATTGATAAAAAAAAATTAGATATATAAAAAAAATATTGAATAAATATATAAAAAAATAAATATATAAATATAAATATATAAATATAAATATAAAAATTATTATATAAATTTTAACATAAATATATAAATACTATATTATATAAATATAATATATATATTATATTAATAAATAATTTTAAATATATAATATATAATATTATATTTAAAAATTTTTATTTTTATCTATTTAAATTTATATAATATATAATATTATATTATATTATTATTAAAATATATAATAATATATATATATATATAATATATAATTATATTTTAAATATATATATTTCTTATATAATATATTATAAAATTTAATATATAATTTATTATTTTATTATATTATATACTTTTTTTATTTATTTTATTTTATATAAATATATTATTTATTATTATCCCTTAATATAATTATTTATAATTTATTTAAATAATATCTATACCTATATCTTAAATTATTATTATATCTTTAATTTTTTTTTTTATATCCCCATATCTACATCCCCAACATCCAACCCTATATCTAATTATTTTTTTATTTATTATATTATTATTATTTTATTATTATTATATATTATCTTTAATTTATATAATTATATCTAAATATATATATATATAATTTTTATTAATATATATTATTTTTTATATTTATATATATTATATTTATATTAAATTTATTTTATTGTTTTTTTATTTTTTTTGTATTTATTATAATATATTTTTTTAAATTTTTTACTACAAATTCTTATATGTTTTTTTTTATTTTTCATATTATATTCTTTTTTTATATTTATTTTCCCTTTTATTATTTTGTTTTAAATTTTCTTTTCTTTTTTTATTTTTCCCATTTTTTGTTTTCTTATTTATTTTCCTAATTTTTTAATTTTTATATCCTTTTCCCCTTTTTTTTTTTTATGATCTTTTTTTAATTAAAAATTTTTTTAAATTTTTAAAAATTTTTTTTAAAATTTTTTTTTTCTTTTTTTTTTTTTTTTTTAAATTTTTAAAAAAAATTGTTTTTTTTTTTTTTTTTTTTTCTCCCCCCTTTTTTTTTTTTAAATTTTTTTTTTTTTTTTTTTTACCTTTTTTTTATTTTGTTTTTTTTTTTTTTTTTTTAATTTTAAAAAACCCCCCCCTTTTTTGTTGTTTTCTTTTTCCCCCCTTTCCCCTTTTTTTTCCCCTTCCCTATTTCCCTTCCCCCCCTTTTTCTTTTTTTTTTTTTTTTTTTGTTATTTTTTGTTTTGTTTTTGTTTGTTTTTATTTTTTTTTTTTTTTTTTTTTAATTATTTATTTTTTTTTTATTTTCCATTATTTTTTTGTGTTTCATTTTTTTTTTTTTTTTTCTTTCTTTTTTTTTTTTTTTTGGGTTTCTTGGGGGTTTTTGCCGCGGGGGAAATCCCTTCCCCCTTTGGGGTTTTCCCCCTGGAAAAAAGGTGGCCCCCCTGGGTCGGGTGGTCTTTTGCGGGGCTCGTCCTCAAATCATGAATCTTCTTCGAAAAAAGCTAAGCTGAAGGGGGCTTGGAATCCCCCCTCTGCCAAAAAAAAATTGACTTCAAAATTTCAAATAGACGCGTATGTAAAAAATGTGGAAGTTTTAATAAAAAAAAATGTTGGCAGCGCCATAGAATGGTCAGGGCCCAAAATTAAAACTCACCTCCGGGGGAAAAGGAGAAAACTCATACGAAAACCACACCCAGATTTAGCTAACTTGAAGACCAAGCGACAAATTTTAACCCTTTAACCCCAAAAAACAGTATTCACTTCTCAGCGACAGATCCAACATTGACCAAACAAAAAACAGTTCAATGACAAAAATAAGGAAATCGCACTAAAAGTAGGCGGTAAGATCGTAAAGCAAATCTCCAGCAAGTTCCGTAAAAAACTAAAGGTTTATGAAAAAACGTAGGGTCTAAAAAATATCTCAACAGGGACAAGATAAAATTACCAAAACTACAAAGATAAAAAAAAAAGAAAAGGGAATGTACGAAATTCAATACTCAAATAAAAATAAAACAGTGTTTTCAGGTACTACAGAAAAAATTTAAAAAGGGACTCATATAGGAGAAATCTTGTATGCAAAAAAAAAACCAATGGGAAGAACTAAAATAAGAATGAATCAAAAAATAGTGGAGTTTTTACAGGGTTTAAAAATCAATAAACAGCCAGGGATAGAAATGAATGCGTAACAAGACACCTAACATCAAAACAAAAGAAATAAAAAGAGCGTTAAAAGGCTGAAGGGGGGAAAAACCCCGGGGGGAAGAGGGAATTAGTATAGACCTTATAATAGAGCGGAAAAATTGCAACAGTAACTACCAATCTTTTAAAAAAAATTGCCTTATAAAAGGGGAAAACCCCCGAAAACCTGGAAAAAATCAAAAATTTTTGATAAAAAAAAGGGGACAAAAAGGATCTAAAAACTCGACCATAAGCCTCCTTTCGCTATTACAAATTTTCACAAAAATCATCACAATCGCATCTCTGCCCCGTCGGGTTTTAAACCCACCTAGAAACAACAGGCTTTTGCAGTGGATTCTCAAACAAACCCAATCCAACCTCACCCAAAAAAAGGAAAAAAAAAAAAATAAGAAACCACTGTGTATGGCATTCTCATTACAAAAGGGGTTCGATCTGTAGAGCACCAGCGTACTAAAGCTATCCGAAACAGGGAGTAAGAGGTATATTGTAAAATACTGGAAGATAAAACAAGATGGGACACAACCTCAAGCTCCCCCAAAAACCCACAAATACCCAAATTAAAAAAAAGGGTTAACAGGGGGGATACCATCTCACCAAAACTGTTTTTCAGCTTTTTCTTTAGGGAAAAAAATTTAAAAAACTAGAGTGGAAGGAAAAGGGGATCAAGATAGGGGACGAATATCTAAACTCTCAATTTTCAGAAAAGATATTGTTCTCTTAGTGAATTGCAAATGAAAAGCAAACAACTAATAAATGATCTAAATAGAGAAAGTTTAAAAACGACTTCGGGTACAAGAAAAAGACTAAGATCTGTTCAACATAGAGTTCAGTTCGAACAATACAATAAAGGCGAAGTTAGAGTTAGGGCAATTATATACCTAGGACAACCGTAAGACAAACACATCTAGGAAAAGGAAATTAAGCGACAACGTCTGGGTGGACGCCTTTGGCAGACCAGTAGCATCTAAGGGTTTTTGCCCTTATGGTTTTAAAAAAAAAAAAGTCTTTAACCCAAGTGCCCCCCCAGTTATGACCTATGGATCAGAAACAGGACTACAACCAAATTCTGGAGGGGAAAATAATAAATGCCCAGAGGGGTGGAAGACGATGCTGGGAATTAGCCTAAGAGATAGGAGAGGGCGTGTGGGTCGGGAAAGACAAAATGAAAAAATACTTGCAGCATCAAAAAAAAAAGTGGGAATGGGAGGGCATTA
>NC_051426.1:4622938-4625996 GCF_015228065.2 Penaeus monodon | reverse complement strand
TTTTATATATATATTATTTTTAAAAATATTACACAATACATTAATATATTTGATAATAAAATTATTTATAATTATAATTATATTAGTATTTTTAATAACCCTTTATATAGTATATATGTTTAATTATTTATATCTATATTTAAATGAAATTTATACAAATATACAGCACTATTATTATATTTTAATTATAAAATATATATATATATATTATATATTGATTATGTATATATATAGGGATATATATATATCATAACATATAATATTATAATATATATATATATTATATATATTATATATAAATAATAAAATAAAATAATATACATATATAATAAAAAATATATATATATTATATATATAATATATGTTATATTATTTTATATATTATTTTTTTTATTTATTTTAAAAAATTTATTTTTTTTTAATATTAAAATCCAATTTCCATTTTTAAAATTTTTGAAATAAATTTCTTTTTGGGAAGTATAGATAGCGGGGCATGGCTGGGCTTTTGGGCCCCCCCATTTTTAAAAAATTTAAATTTACATTTTTCTCAATTATTATTTTTTGTGGGGAAATCAGATTTTTTAAAAATAAATGTAATTTTTTGCATAAAAGAACACAAGTAAAGATGCTTTTACCCCGTCTGTGAAAAAAAAAAGGGGAAAGCAGAAAGGGTAACGGGAAGTTTTTTTTTTTTGGAAATTTTGAGAAAAAGCCAAAGAGACCTAAATTCTGTGTAGTTTTTTAAACCCAGCAGCAAATTTTGAAGTATATCTTCAAGGGGTTTTTTAAACATCTTTTTTATTTTTCTCATGTTCTGAAAAATGCGAAATCGTCAGTTTTACTGGGATAAATTTGTCAGTACCCCGTTTTTTCATTTTAGAAAAGGAAGTGAAAAAAGGAAGGAATGGGCCTTTTGCCGGCGTCTTCGGGGTGTTTAAAAAGGGTTTTGCCCTTCCCCTGGGCTGGGGAAAGAGAAAATCCCCCATTACGGTGTTTGCACGAATACTATTAAATAAAAATTGGGTATGGTCATCTCTGGGGAGTTAAATTGTGTTTTGCCCCTTAGTCCTCCAAAAATTTTAAGTTTGATTTTTTAATCTGCAAGCTAAACAGTTCTTATGTTATGTGTGCCATGAAATTCTTTAACAATAACAAAAAAAGTTATGCTACAAAATCAGCAGAGAAATGAGTTTTAAAGTGTGCCCCAAGATTTGTCCCTGCCAGGCTGCCCCCCCCCCCCCCCTTTGCTCCAGCTTCCTCAGACTCTAACCCCTCCACTTCGGCAGTCTGACGAGAAGCGATTAAACACGAGCATGTCGAGCAGGATGCGAAGACACTCCACCACGCAGCATACGTCCTCCGCCACCGACATCAACTCCATCAGCGTGGAAGTGGACAGTGCCTGCTCTTCGCCAGGACTCCCCAGGGTGAGCCTGTCTGCGCGCTCTCTTCATTCCCGTCTTTTTTTCCTCTTTCGTAGTTTCCTCGCTTTTTGTCATTCTTTTTAGATGCATGGGCTTCTCTTATATATTTTATAAAATATAATATATATATATATATATATATATATATATATATATACATATATATATATATATATATATATGTATATATATTATATTATATATTATATATATATAAATTAATTATACTATATCATATATATAATTATATATTATATATATATTATGAATATATATGTATATATATATATATATATATATATATATATATATATAAACACACACACACACACATATATCTGCATCTATATACATATATATATACATATATATACATACATATATATATATATATATTTTATATATATATATATACATATATACATACACATACACATATATCTACATATATCTACATCTATATACATATATATACATATATATACATACATATATAAATATATATATGTATATATATATGTATATATATACATAAACATATATATATATGTATATATATGTATATATATGTATATATATGTATATATATATGCATATATATGTATATATATGTATATATATTAAGTATCATGCTGTGACCACGGCGACTCAGACATGAACCTACCGTTAAAAGAAGAAGAATATGTATATATATATATATATATATATATATATATATATATATATATGTATATATATATATATATATATATATATATATATATATATATATATATATATATATATATATATCACATACGTACATACATGCATACATATAAACATTGATGTCATCTTGATATGGTAGTAGTGGAGAATTTGGTAAAACGGAGAGAGAGAGAGAGAGAGAGAGAGAGAGAGAGAGAGAGAGAGAGAGAGAGAGAGAGAGAGAGAGAGAGAGAGAAGAGAGAGAGAGAGAGAGAGAGAGATTTGATTTGATTTGATTTGATAACATTTATTTACAGAACAGTGTACTTGCCCTGCAAAAAGCCAGGGTAAGATACCAAAGTATCTATCCAACTGGCTGTGCTTCTATTTGTGTAGAGGGCTATTAGTCATTAGTGTTCTATACATGCCTGAAGGGCTGTGCTATTATCACTATAAAAATATCATTTCGGCTGGTAAAAAACCTTATGTATCACTAATCATGTCAAAGACAAGACCAGTGTCTATAATAAAGTTAATATAATCAACAAGTGTAAATCTGATTTGATATCGAGCACTAGTTCTGACTTTCTGAAGGCAACACCTTCGGAGTGAAGGTACTGGGAGAGAGCCGCTTTGCGTTTCTGTAAACTGTTTATGTTCCAGGTAATACATTTCAAAAGATTACTTGGAGGCACTGATTGCTTGACCACTTCCAAGGCCCACTACAGGGTGATGCTGTTGTTGATCGAGGAGGAACGCAAACATCCTTTCCTGAAATTGAGATTGTTGGGACATCTGCTGTTGCATCATGAACATCATCTGCTCCATCTGCCAAAGCAGCATCTGTAGCAGATCCTTAATTTCTCCATTGGACTCTTGTTTGTCCTGCTGCAATGAGGGCTGAGCTGTAACTGATGCTGAAGCTGGTGCAGCAAAATGTACTAGGG
>NC_051426.1:4607938-4617938 GCF_015228065.2 Penaeus monodon | reverse complement strand
CGCAGGGGAAAACGTCTCTTTGGGAAGTGACCTTTGATCCTTTTTAAAATTGTTATTGCCAACATTATTATTATTTTTTTTTTTGTTACTTTACATGATTTTATTTTAACAATGAGCAAATTTTTTTGTCACAACTTTACTGTATTGAAGTATTCTCTTGTCTTGGGATACTTTGTAGTTCCTACATCAATTACTACAGGTATAATGCTCAGTGTAACTGTTATTTGTATTGTTATTCCCCTGTTTGTGTATATTTGTTTAAGGGTTGGATGTCATCCAAATTTCTTTGTACACGTGATTTTTTTTTTTTTTTTTGTTCTTAACATTTAGAATGCCTTTTATGCCTGCTAGTCAGTCTACGATTTCCCAGTTACTTTAAAAAAGTGAGAAAAACAAGAAAATGGGAGGCATTGTGGAAGACCAGCATAGCGAGATAGACATCTAGGAAGTGATCTGCGTCTCCCTGCATCAGATGGGACTTCAGAAAGGACACTCGGGTGCTATAGAAATGTGAGAGAGAGTGAGTGAGTGAGTGAGTGAGTGAGTGAGTGAGTGAGTGAGTGAGTGAGTGAGTGAGTGAGTGAGTGAGTGAGTGAGAGAGAGAGAGAGAGAGAGAGAGTGCTTCTTGGTATGCTGATCCCCCTTCCCCTTTTAGGCACAGGGGAAAAAGGAAGCATCGTATGCCAATTTCCCAAAATGACAAAAAAGGAGTTTGGCTCATGCTGGAGTTTTTTTGTTTTCTTTTCTTTACCATTAAGTTTGCTGCCTTTATGAGATATGTTTACGGTTATAATTTATGTGTGATTTTCTCTCCAGTGCTTTTTTGTTCCTTGGGATCTGTCCTGCAGCTTTGTTTTGGGGCCTCTGCTTTGTCCTTGAGGTTTGGGGGCTTTTGCTCATTATAGGAATGCATTTATGCACATGTGCACGTAGGCACGTGCGTGTGCACACACACATACAGATACACACACAGACACACACACACACAGACACACACACACACAGACACACACACACACAGACACACACACACACACACACACACACACACACACACACACACACACACACACACACACACACACACACACACACACACACACACACACACACACATAAATACATATACACATATACATATTTTGAAGCAGACATTACATGGTGAAGAACTGAAGATATGCTCATATCACTTTCCTCAGTGATAATCTGTCTTGATTTTAGCATATCAAACAAAATGGCAAGAACTTTATGACCACATGTATTATTTTCCTGGTATCATCTTTATCTTCTTTTAACGGTAGGTTCATGTCTGAGCCACCGTGGTCACAGCATGATACTTAATTGTAGTTTTTCATGTTGTGATGCTCTTGGAGTGAGTACGTGGTAGGGTCCCCAGTTCCTTTCCACGGAGAGTGCCGGTGTTACCTTTTTAGGTAATCATTCTCTCTATTTTATTCGGGTTTGGGACCAGCACTGACTTGGGCTGGCTTGGCCACCCAGTGGCTAGGTAGGCAATCGAGGTGAAGTTCCTTGCCTAAGGGAACAACGCGCCGGCCGGTGACTCGAACCCTTGAACTCAGATTGCCGTTGTGACAGTCTTGAGTCCGATGCTCTAACCACTCGGCCATCGCGGCCTATGATCATCTTTATACATATACTAAAAAAAGGTTATTGATATGAACACTACTTTTTTTTTTTTTTTTTTTTTCTTTGATCTGCAGATGTTTGCAAATGTAGAACCTCTTTCTCCAAGTGTAATTATCGTATTTGTGGTGGAACGTCATCTGTTCTGCCAGTTTCTTCTGCCCTGACGGAGGCTGGTCGTTGCTTTCATGTCATGAACTCCTGCGTGAAAGATCTTTTATTATTTATGTTTTAATATTTTCTCCTGTTATTGTTTTTAATTATATGGATTTTTTGTGTGATTATTACCATAATTTTCTGTTACTGTTGTAATTAGTGTTATTTTTACTATTATCATAGTTATGATTATTGCTGAAAGTATTATTATAATCATTATTAATATAAATATTATCATCATTAAAAAAAAAAAAATTATTATAAATATTTGTGATCATTTTGTTCATCTCAAAAATCATTTATCATTTTCATGATTATGATTATTGTTAAAAACATTGCAATCATTATCATTATAACCATTATCATTATTATTTTTGTTTTATGTATTCATGATCTTTTTTTTTTCTTTTTTTTATCATGTAATATTATTGTCATGATTATTATCTTGCATATACTGAAGCCTAGTGTCTTACTCAGAGCCTCCTGTAGCTGACCAGATAATGTGATAGACAAATAGATATATATATAGATGGATAGATGAGTGTTGTGTTTGGCTGTATCACGGCCTTGCATGGAATGGGTTGTGAGGAAGAGCCTTTCCGTGCACCAGGAGCTCAGCCAAAGCCCCTCTTGCATTCCAGTCAGCATTTCAGATGCTCGGGTTTAGCTTTATGTGTTGGTTGCATTTCTTCAGTCTGGGCTCAAGTCTGTGAGGCGGGCAGGTGTGGATTGTGCTAGTGACGTCTTATATATACATGTATACATATATGTGCACATGCTCATTGACATGCATGAGCACACCTTCCCTCTACACACACATGCACACATGCATGCACACACGCACACGCACAGGCACACGCACACGCACACGCAGACTCACACGCACACGCACACGCACACGCACACGCACACGCACACGCACACTCACACTCACACTCACACTCACACTCACACTCACACTCACACTCACACCCACACCCACACTCACACACACACACACACACACACACACACACACACACACACAAGCATGCACACAAATATACATCCACATCTATCCCTTATTTATATTTTATAGAAATTTTATGTATATTTGCTACTATCAAGAAGTTACAATTTAGTTAAGTCATATTTATTATCTTGTTTCTTGGGACCGTTCCTTCCCGAAAGCATCTTTCTGTGAACAGCATAGTGTGTGTGTCAGCTGTGGAATGAAGTACAGTCTATTTTGTATTCAGATCTCGTGTAGTGATTTAACCGACTTTTCATTTGTAGTGAAGTTAGTCTCAGAGGCGGAGTCATTTGCATTGTTGTCGAGGGTTGCAGAAAAAAGTTGGTGCAGAAGACATTCACAGAATTTTTTTCTTTTTTTTTCTCTCCTTATCTGCTACTTTCTTCTTCTTCTTCTTCTTCTTCTTCTTCTTCTTCTTCTTCTTCTTCTTCTTCTTCTTCTTCTTCTTCTTCTTCTTCTTCTTCTCCTTCTCCTTCTCCTCCTCCTTCTCCTCCTCCTCCTCCTCCTCCTCCTCCTCCTCCTCCTCCTCTCCTCCCCCCCTCCCCCCCCTCTGTGCCTGTTATTTGCCATTGCATCATCCAAGTCAGTAATTCAAGCACAAACGAACCATCACGGACGTGGTCATGCAGTCATGCACTTCTTAACCATGCAAAGGATTCCACATTGATATCTTGTAGAATAAAAGGGAAATAAGAATAATAATGAACAAAAGTTCTCTGAGGAAAGAACAGCTAGAAAGACATTCATGAGAAAAAAACAAGACTATCATCACCAAGTTTCCCCTAAATAGAATTTCCTTCCTTTAACATGTGATTTTGTTTCTACTTGATGATAAATGTCAAATATATATAGAGAGAGTACCTTGTCTTTGCTACGTAAACATCTGTGACAACATACAGTTGAGATTCATTGTAGTGAATTAAAAAGACATTATCTGTGTATACTGTGTAAACCAACTCCATCATGAATATATATATATAAATATATATATATATATATATATATTATATATATATAATATAATATATATATAATATAATATTTATATAATATAATATATCTATGATATGATATATATATAATGTAATATATATATATATATATATTATATTATAATATATATATATATAATATAGTATATTAAAATATATATATATATATAATATATATATATATATATATATATATATATATATATATATATATATATATATATATATATATATATATATATATATATATATATAATTAGTTCCTTGTTATTTGTTATTTGACTGTTGGAGCAAAACGCCCAATCACTCACAACCTGTTAGCGATGTATGCATGTTGTTGTGAATACAAGTTTTGTATATGTACATTATATATATAAATGTATGTATGTATTATGTCTGTGTAACTTGGAATTAAAGTTAAGGTGAATAATTAAATGATTGCAAAGAGGTTTTGTTTCATTGAATCCCTTTCTTATGTTGTAATTTAATGGCATCTTAAACTTTCATTTTTTTTCTTTGATTCTCTCATTTTCATGCATATGCCACGGTTTCCATCTATGACTGGAAGATCAGACCTAAAAACTCTTTACCTGAAATATGTAGACAAAATTCCACAGGTATCCTGTGGTGACTCTCCACCTAGCAATTTATTCTTAAGCATCTCCAGATCCTCAGGTCACTTACTGGCAGAAACTGGTGTCCCTAATTCCTGACATTTATGTTGAAGGTGCACATCACATTTCAACCAAGGCAAGCACAGCTGATTCCAAGTCAGTAGCCATAATACCATGTCTTAGAGAATGGTAAGGAACAACAGTGCCACTGAACTGTCTTCACTGACAGCCTAGGCACTTTATAGACTCTCAGTTAAAAACAAACAAACAATATCTAGAAATATCCTGCACTAGATTTCTTGACTTTCACAGCAGGGCATTCTCAGCATTGCATTGCAATATCCTCCCAGCAAGAGGGTTGATCACTCTAATTAGCACTTTCTGTGGAGAGCCATTCAGTGCAAGAGCATTCTCTCTTCCTCAGATTTTTAAAGGCATGTTATCAGCTGCAGAAAATAAAGAAGAAAAATGAATATGGCACTTATTGCTGGGGCATCAGTTGTTAGACTATTCCAATGGCAGTATCTTAAACTAACCAGACTATGCATAGAGTTTCCGTACACTATACACACAGGCTGCAATCCAGATCATTTCCTCACTACAGAATCTGCAACCTCCCACTTTACTTCATCCTTGTTGCATGAGCACTGCATCCTGCTGATCAAGCACCACTATCATGAGCAGTGGTTCTTAATTTTTTTTGTCACAAACCTCTTTAAGAGTATGATGAAAGCCATGCTGTTCTTGAACCAATTTAAGTGCTATTTTAATCAGATCTTCCCAGATTCCCTGAAACCCATCCATGAACCCCAGGTTAGGAACCTCTGCTTTGCGGACTATCACCTGTTGATTACATTAATTCTTTTGCCGATACTTGTCTTGTATTTAATATGGTAATATCAACATATCTTCCGTATATCTTTCAATTGATCTATCTGTATCCATCAGTCTATCTATCTATTTATATAGATAGACAGTTCTCTGTCTGTCTCTGTCTGCCTGTTTATTTCTTTCTCTCTCTTCCTCTCTCTCTCTCTCTCTCTCTCTCTCTCTCTCTCTCTCCCCTCTCTCTCTCTCTTTCTTTTTCCTTTTCCTTCCCCCCTCCATCCCCCCTCCCCTCTCTCTCTCCCCCTCCCCCTCCCTCCCTCCCCTTCTCTCTCACTTTTCTCTCTCTCTCTCTCTCTCCCCTCTCTCTATCTCTCTCTCTCTCTCTCTCTCTCCCTCCCTCCCTCCCCCCTCCCTCCCTCCCTCCCTCCCTCTTTCCCTTCCCTCCCTCTCTCTCTCTCTCTCTCTCCCCTCTCTCTCTCTCTCTCACTCTCTCTTTCCCTCACTCTCCCTCTCTCCCTCCCCCCCTCTCTCTCTCTCTTCCTCCTTCCCTCCTCCTTTCTGCCTCTCTCTTCTCTCTCTCTCCCTGCCCCTCTCCTTCTCTCCCTCTCCCTTCTCCTCCCAACTCTCTCTCTCTCTCTCTCTCCCTTCTTCTCCCTCCCCCCCTCCCTCTCCTCTCTCTTTCTCAACAGGAAACCTACGCGTTCATAAAAAGAAAAAGAAAAGAAAAGAAAAAAAAAAACTCCATTTCCGATATGGTTTCGGCGAAATCGGATTACGTCATCGAGTCCAAAACGTACGACAGGGTGACGTAATTTCCTCTTCTTATGTCGTCATGTTAGGCAGTCTTGTATCCCTTTCTCTCAATCTCTTCTTTCATAAGAATGCTCTTCGTCTCTATATTTTCCTTTCTGATTATCGTTTACTCTCTTATTCTTGCCCCTCCCGCCTGTTCCTTTATTTTATTCATCTATTTCTTAACGACATCTGGTTAGCTCAGTCACCCTTCATGACGTCACCGGGACTGGTTGCTAAAAATACGCACTGGCACCCGGCGCAAGGGTAAAAAAAGGAGCTTAAAACGTTCTGTGTTGGAAATTCGAGCCAACATTTGCGCCGTGTGCCTTTCTTTTGTAAATTTATTTCTCGGTTTTATTTGCCTACATATCCATCTACGTGCCTGTCAACTATCTATCTATTTTTCTGTTTACCCACTTCCTACCTAACTACTTATCCATCCATCTGCTTACCTATCTATCTATCTATGTATTTTCTATATGTCTGTCTATTTTTCTATCTATGTATCAATTTATGTATCTCTATTTATGTCGTGTATTTGGGCAATGCTAATGACAATTCGATTACAGTATTGCGCATAAAAACAAACTCAAACTCAAATAAACTGAAAGTCCAACTTAGATGTTGAGGTTAACCTGTACACTTTTAACATGGGGTCGCCTTCACAAGGTCAGGAGCTTCAGGTCAACTCAAAGGGTCATGCACGGAAACAGGGTTAAAACAAAAGCATTTTATGACGACCATGATGAACAGGGATTGAATAATAATTTCACGGTGCAAGAGATGCATTTGGCAGGCTTCGATTATGTCTTCATCAGATGGAGAAAACCCCGGTAAAGTGCATTTTTCAATGAAGATATACGTTTTCATTCAGTTTTTATTTTTAATTAATTAATTAATATGTTTATTTTTTCTTCACATTCGTTGCGGTGTACAGACTTGCACGTGAAACCATTATTCCTGTATATATATCTTTGCTTTCATTGAATCGTTAAGTTAACTATCACTCGGTTTATTATTATCACTATTTTTTTTATTCTATTATACAAACAGTAATGTATAATTAATATAGTTATAATACGTTACTGTGTATTCGGCAAGATTAAAATGACAGGATGACAAAGCCACTTCGAACGACCTGAATTGTATTCCAAAGGCAGCACATGTATTGCTTCTTGTTTGCCTCCTTTTGGGGAAATTTATCTATTTTTTACCAGTCATTTTTATAAGAAATGATGTAAAGTTTGTTTTCCTATTAGCTGGTGGAAAATACTAACTGTCAACAGATGCCGCGAATCCTTGCGCCATGTCTGCTCGTGGCGGTTGAGTGGCAGTTGCTGACTCATGCTGATTCTGTCTTCCTTTCCTCCCCTCTCACTTTCTATCTTTCTTTCTTTCTGTCTGTCTGCCTCTCGTTCACTTCTCTATTTCTTTGCCTCTGCTTTCCTTCCTCCTTTTCCCTCGATTTCTTTCTTCATCTTCCTAGATCCACCCCTCTCTCTCCCTCTCTTCCTCCCCATCTTTTTGCCCCTCCCTCCATTCGTCTCATCTCCTCTCCCTGCCCTCGCCCCCCTCCATCCTACCTGCCACATATCTTATCTGTAAGATACCGTGTCTACTTCGTCATAGCAACACAAGTCACGTATTCTCTACTAAGCCCTATCACCCCATCCCTCTCCCTCTCTGATGTACCCCAGGAGTTGATTCACAATGTTAAAATGCTCTTGTTTGAGAATTAAGTAAAACATATCTGTTGAAGAATTCAGATCTAAAAAACGTCAAATATATTTCGCGCTGTGAGGATTATTCATCATCATTAATTTCTTATTTTTCTACATTAATCACGGTGAATTTTGTTATCCAACCCTATATCTTTTTCAAAAAATTATGTCTCGCTTTATTTCCATCTCTCTCTCTCTCTCTCTCTCTTTCTCTTTGCCTTTCTCTGTCTGTCTGTCTGTCTGTCTGTCTCTCTCTCTCTCTCTCTCTCTCTCTCTCTCTCTCTCTCTCTCTCTCTCTCTCTCTCTCTCTCTCTCTCTCTCTCTCTCTCTCTGCCTCTCACCCTCCTCCCCCCCTCTCTCTCTCTCTCTGCCTCTCTCCCTCCCCCCCTCTCTCTCTCTGCCTCTCTCCCTCCCTCGTGGCTGTTTACCACATGGCTCCAAATCCCAAATAAGAAACATTGAGTCAGCGAGGGCGTAGATGACGATGTTATCTGACCTCGCCTGACCCGACAGTTCGTCGCCAGCGTCCAGCGTGGTAAGGTCGGCCTAGCCCACCCCCTCCGGGCAGGTTGACCTGATGCGTGACCCAGTATACCGCTTTACTCATTTAGTCATTGTCTCGTGTGTTCCCATACTGTGTGCTGAACTCTTATCAATAAAGAGTTACGCCTTTATACCAGTATCACTACCTCTGCAGCCTTTTACTAAAGTACTCATAGTCTCTTACAGACTGGTGCCAGGGTGGTTGTTGCGTCCTTTCGGCTCTCAACACGAACACAACACCTTTGAAGAAAAAATGCTCGACTGCTCCAATAAATGTCTAAAAAAAACCACGCAAGTACACGTTTAGGCCTACCTCTCTTCCCCTTTTCCTATTTCTTTTCCCTTCCTTCTCCCATAAATGTGTTAAGCCATTGGTTTTTGTTGGGTAAAAAGTGCTAAATGAAAGCAAATGGCACGTTCTCACACTATTCTTTTGACGTCAGATCGTCTTACCGTGTGATCACAGGTATGTGGTCAACAAACATGAATATCGTTCGTTAGTTAAGTAGTTAATTAATTTCTCTCGTTTTTAGAGATTTGTGTTGTTTCAACTGCAACGAATTTAACGCGTTCGTGATTTTATCTTATCATGAATATCATTCCATTTTATTTCGTTCCTCCCCTTGCCTAGACCTGACCCCGCTTTCTCTTTCGCTTGTGGTCGGTTGGTTGTGGTGCTGACCTGACCTAACCTTTCTGTTTTTCTGGTCAAACCTAGGGGATTAATTGTAGCACAGTTACATTGCTTATTGGTGACATGTTCTATCGGCGCTAGAACGGAGCTTGTAACGCGATTTTATCAAAATTTATTATATTGAATAGATCTGCACTCCGACGTTCGAAAAGCAGGTACAGGTAAAACCAAAGTTATTCGTTCGATCAGCAACTTTGAGTCGGTGTGACCCGCGGTTACCTCCATTAATTAATGTAGGACTAAGGTTTAGGCTAGAATAATTATTCGCTTATTAATCACACCCTTCTCACCCTCTTGAAGTCGCTTGCATGGTTTGGGTAATTCCCAGGCGATCGTGTGATTCGTGATAATTTAGATACCCTTAGGGAATGTCATGAGCGCCCATCACAGATACGCAGGAAAGAGCAGGTTATTTATAGATTTTCCTGGCTCTGTTCACTTCAGTGTACGGCATTTTGGGTATAGGATCCCCCCCCCCCCCATCATTGAAGTCTAACATGCATAGCTAGACATGTACCTCGGCATATAATTTTTAGGTAGCATTGCTAATTTACCTCAGTTTTGTTAAAGTGAACGTTAATATTTGTGTTTGTGATTCATTCTCTGTGTGAGGTCACTCTCGCTTTCACTCTCATTCATTCACTCATGACAAGTGACTCATACATGATGTACAAATTACATTTATTTCTTCTCTGTGTGACGACAATTGGTTCAAGTAAATCATTGCAGATTGCCATTGTCATTTCCCTTATCTACTCTCATATCTATCAGAGACATTAGTAGTTTAAGCCAGATCTATGCGGATCGCTACTGACGTCTCCCTCTCCTATTTTTTTCTTTATCTTTGTGAAAATAAAACACAAAAGGAAAAAAAAAAGACGAAAATAAATAAAAAAAACAAAATTAAAAAACGCAAATTTATATAAATAACCGGCTAGTGGTACTTAACACCCCCTCTTCTCTGTTGCTTTTCTTTTTCTCATGCTATCTGGCACTTGCGT
>NC_051426.1:4595438-4602938 GCF_015228065.2 Penaeus monodon | reverse complement strand
CTCTCTTAACTTCAACTTCATTCTTTCAGCAATAATTTTCAACAAAATTTTGCTGCTGTGACTTATTAATGCAATCTTCCTACTATTATTGCATTAGAGTGCATCACCTTTTTTAGGTATGGGAGTAAATATTGATTTTACCAAGTCTTCTGGCCATCTTTTTTTATTCCATATTTTTGTACAGAGTTTGTAGAAGAAGTATTCAACACTTTCGCCAGCATTCTTAATTAGTTCTGCTGTTAATTCATCTATTCCCGGGCTCTTGTTATTCCTTACTTCTTTTATGGCTTTTATAACTTCGTCTAGCAGTGGCGGTGGTTCATCTTCGTTGTCATTGAGTCTAATTAATGTTGTTGTTAGATCTTTATTCTTTTTGTATAGGTTGGAACAATATTGATTCCATCTATCTTTGACTTCTTTTCCATCACATAAAACAAGTCCATCTTCAGTTTTGATAGTGTCCATTGTAGGTTTAAATTTTCGTGTGATGTTTCGTACTCCTTGGTAGAGTTCTTTAGTTATCTTATTGATAGAACAGTTTTCAATTCTCTGGCAATGTTCATTTAAATATTTTTCCTTATCTTGTCACAATAATCTTTGAATTTTTGTATTTTGTTTTTTGTAAATTACTTTTTCAACTGGATTATTGATACCCTTTGATTTTAGGCATCTTCTTGTTTCAATTTCACTTGTGTTTTTTCAGATATCCAGGGGGAATTTGTCTTTTTCTTTTTGGCGATAGTTTCTTAAGCAGCACTCAGCAAGAGTTCTTTTCCTTCTTCCCACAACTCATTTGGTGTTTTATCATCTTCACATTGATTGAGTATTTCAAATTTGTTTGACACTGTAATTCTGTAATTGTTATCAAGAGTTTTGTAGTCGAGCTTTAGAGGTGGTGTTGGACGCTCCATCTTTTTGAGTCTTATTTTAAAGTCGATAGTTAGTAGTTGGTGGTCACTGTTGCAGTCGGCACCAGGTCTTGTTTTGGCATTTTTATGCAACTTTTCCATTTTTGGTTCAGCACAATGTAGTCAATTTGGTTGCGTGTTCTTTTGTCTGGTGAAAACCACGTGTACAAGTGTTTTGGGTAGTGTTGGAACAATGTATTGGCTATAACTAGATGATTTGTACTACAGAATTCAATAAAATCTTTACCTCTTTCATTTATATCTCCAAGGCCGAATTTTCCACAGGTGTCATTTTTTAGATAATTTTTTCCTACTTTGGCGTTGAGGTCTCCCATGATTATTTTTACATCTCTGTTAGGGATTGTGTCTAAAGTATCTTGGAGAGAGTTATAAAAATTTTCCATTTCTTCATCACTTGCAATATTGGTTGGTGCGTAGCATTGTATAATACTAATGTTATGAGGTTTTGCTTGTATTCTGACTTTTAAAATGCGATCATTTATTGGGCTGTACCCAATTAGTGCATTTGCAGTTTTTTTTCGTGAGAATCATAGCAACTCCATGACTATAATTTCCTTCTTCTTTTCCAGAAAAAAGAACTGTCTTGTTTTCTTTAGTTTTGAAACTTCCATTACTTTTCCAATTGGTCTCACTTATTCCTAGTATTTGAATGTTGTTATGTAATTTACCCATCTCTTTGATTTTCCTTAAGTTCCACGTTCCGATTTTTAATGTGTTTCTTAATTGGACATGTTTTCTTTATCTTCTTTGTCTTCCAGATGCATGTTTAACATTGTCAGCCTGGTTGCCCACTGAATAACGCGCCCCTTGATAACCCACGCGACGGGCGATGTGGTATGAATTATCATTTCTGTATTTAATCATTAGTGTAGAGGTTTGTCAGGAGAAAATAAAAGTTGAGTGGAATCCCCCAGGCTCCTTCTCAACTCGCAGTCTCCAACTAACTAGGAGGAACTATCTCTGCCGCTTTAAAACAGTTACACTGTAATACGCCAGACATATTATTTGGTGAAATCAGTAATCAGTAGAACTGAAGGTGTTTTCACCAGATATCCACTGCCCTGCTGCCGACAGTTTCACCGCAACCCTGGTTTAAGGAGCTAATAGGGTGCTATCCTTGTTCAAGGGAACCCCAGGGTGCAGTTTATTGTCTTTTATATATATATATATATATATATATATATATATATATATATATATATATAAGGCCGCGGTGGCCGAATGGATAGAGCATCGAACTCAAGACTGTCACGACGGCAATCTGAGTTCGAGGGTTCGAGTCACCGGGCGGCGCGTTGTTCCCTTGGGCAAGGAACTTCACCTCGATTGCCTACCTAGCCACTGGGTGGCCAAACCAGCCCAAAGTCAGTGCTGGTCCCAAGCCCGGATAAAATAGAGAGAATGATTACCTAAAAAGGTAACACCGGCACTCTCCGTGGAAAGGAACTGGGGACCCTACCACGTACTCACTCCAAGAGCATTACAACATGAAAACTACAATTAAGTATCATGCTGTGACCACGGCGGCTCAGACATGAACCTACCGTTAAAAGAAGAATATATATATATATATATATATATATATATATATATATATACACACACACAAACACACATACACACACGTATGTATGTATGTATGTGTGTTACACATTTGTGCCATCAACAATGCGGTGTTTGACGAACTACTTAGCGCCATGCTGATATTGTGTAGTTGACTGGGTCTTTATATTGGTGTGGCTGACCCATGATCCTCCCCCAGGGGAGTAGTTAGTTAGGTTATCATGGTCGGTGGTTTTCACTATCATATCTACGATATGATGGGAAACGAAGCAGGGGCAGACAAAGAGTAACTTACACAGCAAGCAAAAGTGGATGGACGAGTATAACGGAACAAGAACTTTTGAAGACCACAAAAGACAGAAAGAGGTGGAAGTCCATATCTTGGTTGGCCTTACCCAATATATGCAAATCCGTGGAAATCCGCATACACACCACGCCCATGTAAGTGCGTGTGTGCAGGTGTGCACAGGTGATTTATATATGTATTATATATGTATATATATGTATATATATATATATATGTATACACGGGGCCGCGGTGGCCGAATGGTTAGAGCATCAGACTCAAGACTGTCACGATGGCAATCTGAGTTTGAGGGTTCGAGTCACCAGCCGGCGCCTTGTTCCCTTGGGCAAGGAACTTCACCTCAATTGCCTGCCTAGCCACTGGGTGGATAAGTCAGCCCAAGTCAGTGCCGGGTAAATAGAGAGAGAGAGAGAGAGAGAGAGAGAGAGAGAGAGAGAGAAAAAACACCGGGCGGAAGGCAATGGCAAAACCACCGGTCTAAATTGCCAAGAAAATCATGGAAGCCCATGATCGCCAAGGCCGCGGTGGCCGAATGATTAGAACATCGGACTCAAGACTGGCACGACGGCAATCTGAGTTCAAGGGTTCGAGTCACCGGCCGGCGCGTTGTTCCCTTGGGTAAGGAACTTCAACTCGATTGCCTACCTAGCCACTGGGTGGCCAAGCAACCAAAGTCAGTGCTGGTCCCAAGCCCGGATTAATAGAGAGAATGATTACTTAAAAAAGGTAACACCAGCACTCTCCGTGGAAAGGAACTGGGGACCCTACCACGTACTCACTCCAAGAGCATCACAACATGAAAACTACAATTAAGTATCATCCTGTGACCACGGCGGCTCAGACATGAACCTACCGTTAAAAGAAGAATATGTACACACACACACACACATATACGTATTCACATTAGTGAGCTGTCTCACACCACTGCACAGCATCGACACAACACGGACAGTGGCAGTTACCAGTTATAAGCTACCAGCTATAAGCTTATTGCTGCGAGTAGCTGCAACTGTCGCCTGGAGGTTACTGCTGTGGCTGGGCACCACGGCGGGTAAGGACTAGGTTCAGCCGAGTCAGCACCAGCTGACAAACGTGAGCGAGTCGGCATTAGTCGACACAGGCCGGGCTCCCCTCATGGGCATAGCCCGGCCGAGGCTAAGCTTCGCATATCAGACTTATCCTTAAGCTAGAATGCTCAGTTGGCGTAAATGCCCAGGCAGAACAGAGTCAATAATGCCAAAGTCGACATCGACTGATGGTGGTCGTCATTGTATATATAGTAGTTATTTATCTATCTACACACAAATTAATCTGTATCTGTATATCTACACCTACATCTATATATCTGTATTCATATCTATCTACCTCTCTCAAAATGGTTACTTTTATCTTTATTGCAAATTATTGATGGGCACCAAACTCTCAGTGCTCTCTCTCTCTCTCTCTCCGCCTGCCCGTCTTTCCCTTTTATATAAATTAATGAAATAATGAAACCCGACTGTATGCATGTCTGTATTTACGAGTGCATGTGCGTGTGTGTGGTGAGTGATTGATTGATTGAGTGTATGTGAATTTTCGTGTGACAGCCGGGAAAATAAAATCTGGCAGTGTTTGTCTGTGTGAGAGTGTGTGTGATGTATAAGTGTGCATGTGTGTGTCCATGTGTGCGTGTGCGTGTCAGTGTGGGCGAATGTGCGTCTGACAACCCTGTAAATAAAACCAGGATATGCGTGTGTGTGTGTGTGCATAGAAGTGTGTGTGTGTGCATGTGTGCATAGGTGTGTGTGTGTGTGCATAAGTGTGTGTGCATATGTGCATAGGTGTATGTGATCATGTATGCATAGGAGTGTGTGTGTATATGTGTGTGTATTTGTGTGTGCATGTGTGCACAGGTTGTGTGTGTGTGCATGTGTGCATAAATGTGTGTGTGCCTATATGCATAGGTGTGTGTGTGTGTCTGTGTGTAAATTGACAGCCGGGTAAATAAAACCCAGCTGTGTGTGTGTGTATGCGTGTGTGTGTTTGAGTGCGACAGCCGGGTAAATAAAACCCGGCTGTATATATGTTTGTGTGTGTGTGTGTGTGTGAATGTGTGCGTGTGTGTGCACTTTATCGTGTGTCAGCCGGGTGAATAAAACCCGGCTGTGTGTGTGTGTGTGGGGGGGGGGGGTGCGTGCGTGTGTGTGTGTGTCTGTGTGTGTGCATGTGTGCATAGGTGTGTGTGTGCATGTGTGCATAGGTGTGTGTATGTGTGTGTGTGCATAGGTGTGTGTGTGTGTGTGTGTGTGT
Source organism: Penaeus monodon (assembly GCF_015228065.2). Classification (NCBI taxonomy): domain Eukaryota; kingdom Metazoa; phylum Arthropoda; class Malacostraca; order Decapoda; family Penaeidae; genus Penaeus; species Penaeus monodon. The sequence continues at coordinate 4,597,850 of NC_051426.1, read as the reverse complement.
GTGCAAAACCACCGCTCTAAATTGCCAAGAAAATCATGGAAGCCCATGATCGCCAAGGCCGCGGTGGCCGAATGATTAGAACATCGGACTCAAGACTGGCACGACGGCAATCTGAGTTCAAGGGTTCGAGTCACCGGCCGGCGCGTTGTTCCCTTGGGTAAGGAACTTCAACTCGATTGCCTACCTAGCCACTGGGTGGCCAAGCAGCCAAAGTCAGTGCTGGTCCCAAGCCCGGATTAATAGAGAGAATGATTACTTAAAAAAGGTAACACCGGCACTCTCCGTGGAAAGGAACTGGGGACCCTACCACGTACTCACTCCAAGAGCATCACAACATGAAAACTACAATTAAGTATCATCCTGTGACCACGGCGGCTCAGACATGAACCTACCGTTAAAAGAAGAATATGTACACACACACACACACACACACACATATATACGTATTCACATTAGTGAGCTGTCTCACACCACTGCACAGCATCGACACAACACGGACAGTGGCAGTTACCAGTTATAAGCTACCAGCTATAAGCTTATTGCTGCGAGTAGCTGCAACTGTCGCCTGGAGGTTACTGCTGTGGCTGGGCACCACGGCGGGTAAGGACTAGGTTCAGCCGAGTCAGCACCAGCTGACAAACGTGAGCGAGTCGGCATTAGTCGACACAGGCCGGGCTCCCCTCATGGGCATAGCCCGGCCGAGGCTAAGCTTCGCATGTCAGACTTATCCTTAAGCTAGAATGCTCAGTTGGCGTAAATGCCCAGGCAGAACAGAGTCAATAATGCCAAAGTCGACATCGACTGATGGTGGTCGTCATTGTATATATAGTAGTTATTTATCTATCTACACACAAATTAATCTGTATCTGTATATCTACACCTACATCTATATATCTGTATTCATATCTATCTACCTCTCTCAAAATGGTTACTTTTATCTTTATTGCAAATTATTGATGGGCACCAAACTCTCAGTGTTCTCTCTCTCTCTCTCTCTCCGCCTGCCCGTCTTTCCCTTTTATATAAATTAATGAAATAATGAAACCCGACTGTATGCATGTCTGTATTTACGAGTGCATGTGCGTGTGTGTGGTGAGTGATTGATTGATTGAGTGTATGTGAATTTTCGTGTGACAGCCGGGAATAAAATCTGGCAGTGTTTGTCTGTGTGAGAGTGTGTGTGCATAGAAGTGTGTGTGTGTGCATGTGTGCATAGGTGTGTGTGTGTGTGTGCATAAGTGTGTGTGCATATGTGCATAGGTGTGTGTGTGTGTGTGTGTGTGTGTGTGTGTGTGTGTGTGTGCATAGGTGTGTGTGTGTGTGTGTGTGTGTGTGTGTGCATGTGTGCATAGGTGTGTGTGTGTGTGCATGTGTGCATAAATGTGTGTGTGCCTATATGCATAGGTGTGTGTGTGTGTGTCTGTGTGTAAATTGACAGCCGGGTAAATAAAACCCAGCTGTGTGTGTGGGGTGTGGGGGGGGGGGGTGCGTGCGTGTGTGTGTGTGTGTCTCTGTGTGTGCATGTGTGCATAGGTGTGTGTGTGCATGTGTGCATAGGTGTGTGTATGTGTGTGTGTGTGTGTGTGTGTGCAAAACCACCGCTCTAAATTGCCAAGAAAATCATGGAAGCCCATGATCGCCAAGGCCGCGGTGGCCGAATGATTAGAACATCGGACTCAAGACTGGCACGACGGCAATCTGAGTTCAAGGGTTCGAGTCACCGGCCGGCGCGTTGTTCCCTTGGGTAAGGAACTTCAACTCGATTGCCTACCTAGCCACTGGGTGGCCAAGCAGCCAAAGTCAGTGCTGGTCCCAAGCCCGGATTAATAGAGAGAATGATTACTTAAAAAAGGTAACACCGGCACTCTCCGTGGAAAGGAACTGGGGACCCTACCACGTACTCACTCCAAGAGCATCACAACATGAAAACTACAATTAAGTATCATCCTGTGACCACGGCGGCTCAGACATGAACCTACCGTTAAAAGAAGAATATGTACACACACACACACACATATACGTATTCACATTAGTGAGCTGTCTCACACCACTGCACAGCATCGACACAACACGGACAGTGGCAGTTACCAGTTATAAGCTACCAGCTATAAGCTTATTGCTGCGAGTAGTTGCAACTGTCGCCTGGAGGTTACTGCTGTGGCTGGGCACCACGGCGGGTAAGGACTAGGTTCAGCCGAGTCAGCACCAGCTGACAAACGTGAGCGAGTCGGCATTAGTCGACACAGGCCGGGCTCCCCTCATGGGCATAGCCCGGCCGAGGCTAAGCTTCGCATGTCAGACTTATCCTTAAGCTAGAATGCTCAGTTGGCGTAAATGCCCAGGCAGAACAGAGTCAATAATGCCAAAGTCGACATCGACTGATGGTGGTCGTCATTGTATATATAGTAGTTA
>NC_051426.1:4570438-4592938 GCF_015228065.2 Penaeus monodon | reverse complement strand
GCACCAAACTCTCAGTGCTCTCTCTCTCTCTCTCCGCCTGCCCGTCTTTCCCTTTTATATAAATTAATGAAAAAATGAAACCCGACTGTATGCTTGTCTGTATTTACGAGTGCATGTGTGTGGTGAGTGAGTAATTGATTGAGTGTATGTGAATTTTCGTGTGACAACCGGGAAAATAAAATCTGGCAGTGTTTGTCTGTGTGTGTGTGTGTGTGTGTGTGTGTGTGTGTGTGTGTGTGTGTGTGTGTGTGTGTGTGTCCATGTGTGCATGGTGTGTGTGTGTGTGTGTGTGTGTGTGTGTGGTGTGTGTGTGTGTGTGTGTGTGTGTGTGTGTCGTGTGTGTGTGTGTGTGTGTGTGTGTGTGTGTGTGTGTGTGTGTGTGTGTGTGTGTGTGTGTGTGGATGTGAATGTGTGTGTGGATGTGAATGTGTGTGTGGATGTGAATGTGTGTGTGTGAATGTGTGTGTGTGAATGTGTGTGTGTGTGTGTGTGAATGTGAATGTGTGTGAATGTGTGTGTGTGTGTGTGTGTGGTGTGTGTGTGTGGTGTGCTTGTATTTGTGTGGGTGTTTTGGTGTGTGTGTTGTATGTTGTGTGTGTGTGTTTGTAAATTGGTGTGTGGTGTGCTTGTGTGTGTGGTGTGGTTGTGGTGTGTGTGTGTGTTGTGGTGTGTGTGTGTGTGTGTGTTTTGTGGAATGTGTGTGTGTGAATGTGTGTGTGTGTGTGTGCGTGTGTGGTTGAGTGCGACAGCCGGGTGAATAAAGCTGGCTGTATATGTGTGTGATGGTGCGGTGGTGTGTGTGTGGTGTGTGTGGTTTTGAGGTGTGTGGGTGTGGTGTGTGGGTGTGGTGTGGTGGTGTGTGGTGAATGTGAATGGTGGGAATGTGAATGTGTGTGAATGTGAATGTGTGTGTGTGTGGAATGAGTGTGTGTGTGAAGTGTGTGGTGTGAATGATGTGTGTAGTGAATGTGTGTGTGTGTGTGTTGTGTTGTGTGAGTGTGTGTGTGGTGTGTGTGTGGTGTGTGTGGTTGTGTGTGCGTGTGTATATAGTGGGTGTGCAGAGTGTGCGTTTCCCAAAAAAGGCTTGCTGCCGCAGGTGATCCTGTAGGAGTAATGACAAGGAGGAGGAAGGAGGAAGGAGGAAGGAAGAAGAGGAGGAGAAGGAAGGAAGGAAGGAAGAAGGAGGAGGAGGGGGAAGAAGGAGGAAATCAGGAGAGGGAAATCAGCTGAAGCGGGAGAGGAAGTGGGGGAGGAGGAGAGGGCGAGGGAGAGGCGAAGGGAAAATTTAAGGGGTACCACCCCACACACACACACACACACCACCCCCCGAAGCAGAGACAAGAGCGGGAGGAGAGGAGGAAGAAAGAAGAGAAGAAGAAGAAGACGAAGAAGAAGAGAGAAGAAGAAGAAGAGGGGGGAGGGGAAAGAGCAGTGAGGGGTGGAGGAAGAGAAAAGAGGAGGAGGGGGGGGGAGAGGGGGAAGGGAAAGACGAAGGAAGGAGGAGAGAAAGAAACGAGGCGAGACGCGTGCCAAAAGGGGAGCTGAGGGAGAGCCGACTCATCCGTTCGCCCGAGTCGTCCGCCGACCCACACTGGAAAAAAACAGCAAGTGAGCAAAGCGATGATCGAATGTGCAACTGCAAGGAAACTGCAAAGCATGTGCAGCCTAGTGTTTGTGTCTGTGCAATGGCAAGTGTGGATTTTAAGTGTACAACAGCTGGGTTAAGAACACCCTGCTGTAGGGGGGTGTTTGTACAGCTGGATTAGCACAGGTCCAGCAGTCGTGTCTCCTTCACAGCTGGATCCTTCATCGAATCCAGCTGCCGTCTCCTCCTGGATCAGCCGCAGCCACCTGCGACGTCCGCATCAGCTAGGTACATAACACCTTGCTGTTCTAGGCGATCTCGTCGGCGTCAGCGAAGGCCCGTTCCTCGGCCCACACGCCGCGCTTCACACTCGGGCGATGCCACCGCCCTCACATTCCTCCTTGGGGCCCTGGCTGCCCTCGGCACCCACTCCTCAGATGGAAAAGTCGTCGATGAAGTTCCACACAATGGGTGCTGGCTGCGCCTTCACCGCCTGCGTCTCGAAGGCTTCCACTTTGGCTTTCAGTTGCTCGTTCTCCAACCGCAGGGCCTCCACCTCGTTCTCCAGAGCATTCATCTTGCTTTCCACAGCCGTCCTACTCTGCTGCTCGGCCTCCAGCTGGCTCTCCAGCGCCTTCAGCTGCTGCTTCTTCATGTCTCGGTGCTTCTTGGCGTTGATGGCGTTCAGCCGCTTCCTCTCCTGCTCCTCGTCCTCGAAGGGCTCGTCCACCTCGTGCAGCTTGCGCTTGGCCTCTCTTCGGCGCTGCCGACTGCTTCGGCCACCCGGCCTCGCGCCCTGCCTCTCCTCCTCCTCTTGGCACTTCTGTTGGCGCTCCTGCTGGGGAGCCTGCTCCACGGCCACGCCCGTTGCCGAGGGCACCCCAACCAGTTGCATGCCCATGGCGACGTCTTGTAGCGCAAGCAGTTTGCCATTCGCGTCGTACACCAGCTGCACTGCCACGGTTCCGGCGGGCGCCGCGAGGGGGGAAGCTGGCGCGGCTGGGGCCAAGTCCTGGGCCACGGCAGATGGCGACGCAGCTGGTGCACTGGCGGAGGGAATGTACTCGGAGATGAAGTCAGCCAGGTCGCCAAACAAATTGCTGTCGATGTCGATGTCACTCAAATCCGTTGGAAACGCCATCGTGAAATGATAAGGTGAGCGTTTGGGGCTACGAAAGTTGAGCGTGGGGTAAGATAGACTTACTTCAAAGTTTCTCTTGAAAGTGGATCGCGCCGCGCCGGCTTCGCTATATATGCAGCCGTGAAGGTTGCCATGAATCTGGTGTCTTATTTTGCGTTCTTCTCCCTCCCTCTCTGCCTGTCTTTTGCAGTCTGGCCGTCTACGTACGGGCTCGTCTGCGTCCTCCTGCCTGGTTCCTCGCCCATACCTTCGCCCATACAGCCCATCTTGCCCATTCAACCCACTGGCCCCACTGATGGCAACATCCGTGACGTAAGCGACAGACACTGACGTCATGAGCTGACTCCTCCCTCATTGGCTCTGGATTTTATGCTCAAAACGTATTGTGTTTGGAAATCTAGATGTTTCTGTTTCTCTTTCCTCGTTATATATTTGCTTTATTCCGTCCCAGTTAGTTTACCTCCGCCTTATTCTGCCTCATTCTGTTTCTATGACAGCATAAGAAAACCCGAGAGATAGAGATAGATGGATATAGAGAGATAGAGAGCGCGAGAGAGAAGGATCTGTATCATACCTCTTTCTATTCTTGTTCTCTGTGTCTCTCCGTTTATCCACGTCTATATCTATCTATTTGTCTGTCTATCTATCGATCTACACACACACACACACACACACACACACACACACACACACACACACACACACACACACACACACACACACACACACACACACACACACACACATGCATGCACAGATACGCAGTACATAATACTGTTTAATGTGTGTGTATACAAACTCAAGCGAAATAGAAATAGAAGATAAATATAAAGAAATACATGTACAGTTTTGAAGATCAGACCAAGAATACAAATATTTGACTCAAAACGTATTGTCGACTGACACTGTGACGTCATGTGATTTCGACATTGTCATGCTTTGGTGTTGCTATCTCACGATTATGAGATTTTTATGGAAAAGGTGTGAGAATGTGGTGATATATATATATATATATATATATATATATATACATATATATATATATATATATATATATATATATATATATATATATATATACACACACACATACACACACACACACACACACACACACACACACACACACATGTGTGGAGGGAAGTGTGTGTGTGTGTGTGTTTATTTGTTTGCTTAATTATTTATTTAGAGAAAGATTGCCAGAGAGATATGTAGGTGGATAAATATGTAGATAGACAAAGAAAGATGGGGGGGGGGTAAATGAGAGGATGAGGTGGGGGGGGGGGGGAGAGTGTGTGCGTGCGTCTGAAAGCTAATGCAATCTAGGGATGGAAACAGCATAACAAGGAACTCTACTCATACAGCAAATGCAAAATAAAAGGAAGAAAAAAAAAATGAAAATATATTTTGAGCATAAAATCCAGAGCCAATGAGGGAGGAGTCAGCTCATGACGTCAGTGTCTGTCGCTTACGTCACGGATGTTGCCATCAGTGGGGCCAGTGGGTTGAATGGGCAAGATGGGCTGTATGGGCGAAGGTATGGGCGAGGAACCAGGCAGGAGGACGCAGACGAGCCCGTACGTAGACGGCCAGACTGCAAAAGACAGGCAGAGAGGGAGGGAGAAGAACGCAAAATAAGACACCAGATTCATGGCAACCTTCACGGCTGCATATATAGCGAAGCCGGCGCGGCGCGATCCACTTTCAAGAGAAACTTTGAAGTAAGTCTATCTTACCCCACGCTCAACTTTCGTAGCCCCAAACGCTCACCTTATCATTTCACGATGGCGTTTCCAACGGATTTGAGTGACATCGACATCGACAGCAATTTGTTTGGCGACCTGGCTGACTTCATCTCCGAGTACATTCCATCCGCCAGTGCACCAGCTGCGTCGCCATCTGCCGTGGCCCAGGACTTGGCCCCAGCCGCGCCAGCTTCCCCCCTCGCGGCGCCCGCCGGAACCGTGGCAGTGCAGCTGGTGTACGACGCGAATGGCAAACTGCTTGCGCTACAAGACGTCGCCATGGGCATGCAACTGGTTGGGGTGCCCTCGGCAACGGGCGTGGCCGTGGAGCAGGCTCCCCAGCAGGAGCGCCAACAGAAGTGCCAAGAGGAGGAGGAGAGGCAGGGCGCGAGGCCGGGTGGCCGAAGCAGTCGGCAGCGCCGAAGAGAGGCCAAGCGCAAGCTGCACGAGGTGGACGAGCCCTTCGAGGACGAGGAGCAGGAGAGGAAGCGGCTGAACGCCATCAACGCCAAGAAGCACCGAGACATGAAGAAGCAGCAGCTGAAGGCGCTGGAGAGCCAGCTGGAGGCCGAGCAGCAGAGTAGGACGGCTGTGGAAAGCAAGATGAATGCTCTGGAGAACGAGGTGGAGGCCCTGCGGTTGGAGAACGAGCAGCTGAAAGCCAAAGTGGAAGCCTTCGAGACGCAGGCGGTGAAGGCGCAGCCAGCACCCATTGTGTGGAATTTCATCGACGACTTTTCCATCTGAGGAGTGGGTGCCGAGGGCAGCCAGGGCCCCAAGGAGGAATGTGAGGGCGGTGGCATCGCCCGAGTGTGAAGCGCGGCGTGTGGGCCGAGGAACGGGCCTTCGCTGACGCCGACGAGATCGCCTAGAACAGCAAGGTGTTATGTACCTAGCTGATGCGGACGTCGCAGGTGGCTGCGGCTGATCCAGGAGGAGACGGCAGCTGAATTCGATGAAGGATCCAGCTGTGAAGGAGACACGACTGCTGGACCTGTGCTAATCCAGCCGTACAAACACCCCCCTACAGCAGGGTGTTCTTAACCCAGCTGTTGTACACTTAAAATCCACACTTGCCATTGCACAGACACAAACACTAGGCTGCACATGCTTTGCAGTTTCCTTGCAGTTGCACGTTCGATCATCGCTTTGCTCACGTGCTGTTTCTTTCCAGATGGTGGGTCGGCGAGACGACTCGGCGCGGACGGCGAGGAGTCGGCTCTCCCCTCTTGGCATCGCGTCTCGCCTCTTCGTTCTCTTCTCTCCTCCTTCTCTTCGTTCTTTTCCCTTCCCCCTCTTCCCCTCCCCCTCCTCCTCTTCGTTCTCTTCTCTCCCCTCCCCTCACTGCTCTTTTCCTCCTCCTCCTTCTTCTTCTTCTTCTTCTTCTTCTTCTTCTTCCTCCTCCTCCTCCTCCTCCTCCTCCTCCTCCTCCTCCTCCTCCTCCTCCTCCTCCTCCTCCTCCTGCTCCTCGCCCTCTTGTTCTCTTTCTTTCGTGTGTGTGTGTGTGTGTGTGTGTGTGTGTGTGTGTGTGTGTGTGTGTGTGTGTGTGTGTGTGTGTGTGTTTGTTTGTTTGTTTGTTTGTTTGTTTGTTTGTTTGTTATATCTCGCCCTCTCTCTCCTCCTCACTTGCCTCTCCTTCGCTTCAGCTGATTGCTCTCCTGTCCCTTCTCCTTCTTCCTCCTTCCTTCCTTCCTTCATTCCTTCCTTCATTCCTTCTCCTCCTTCTTGTCATTAGCTCCTACAGGATCACCTGCGGCAGTCAAGACCTTTTTTGGGCACACGCACAACCTCATGCACACACAGATATACACACACACACACATATACACACACACCACACCCACACACACACACACACACACACACACACACACACACACACACACACATACACACACACACACACACACACACACACACACACACACACACACACACGCACGCACACACGCACACACACAAACACACACACACACACACACACACACACACACACACACACACACACACAGGTTTTATTTACCGGCTGTCACAGCCAATTTACACACACACCACACACACAACATACACATACATACACACCATCACACAGCCGCCACACACACACCACCACACACCACAACACCCACCACACACCACCGCCCACCACACCCACGCACTGCAGACCACATACACACACACACCCACACACACCACAACCCCACACACAACACACACACACCACACACACACTCACATCACACACTGTTATTACCCGGCGTCACACGCAATTTACACACACACACACACACACAACTAACACATATGCAACACACATAGCACACACACACACACACACACACACACACACACACACAACACACAAACACACACAACACTATACACCTATGCACACACACACCTATGCACACATGCACACACACACACACACACACAACGCACCAACACACCACACACACACACACCACACACACACACACCACACGCACACGCACACCTAGCACACACACACCACACCACACACAAACAACACACACACACACACACACACACACACACACACACTCAAACACTGCCAGATTTTATTTACCCGGCTGTCACACGAAAATTCACATACACTCGATCACTCACCACACACACGCACATGCACTCGTAAATACAGACGTGTATACAGCCGGGTTTCATTATTTCATTAATTTATATATAAGGGAAAGACGGGCAGGCGGAGAGAGAGAGAGAACACTGAGAGTTTGGTGCCTATCAATAACTTGCAAGATAAAAGTAACCATTTTGAGAGAGGTAGATAAATATGGATACATATTTATCTACCTTTCGCTCACATACACGCGAATGTGAGCGCGGTCGCTGAACGTGCTCACATGCGCGCGCGAATTGAAATAATTCTATGTAAATCGAACCTGGATGCGGTGCTCCTGGGCAGCCGGGGCCGGCTGTTGTTGAAAACGGGTACGTTCGGCGATGTCGGGGAGGTAACGACTGAGGCTCCAGACGAAGTACCATCCAAACCCCGCCAACTCGCACTGGGCCAGCGCGGTGGGGTAGGGCCCAAACTCCCCAAACATGAAACTAAGACAATTGGGGAAGGCCTACGTCCAACAACGGGCCCTCAATGGCTGATGAATGAATGAATGAATGAGATAAATATGGATACAGATATATAGATGTAAGATCGAGTTGAGTGGCGAAGGATGGTGGAGAGGTCCACGGCTGCTCAAACATGAGCATACCGTTATTGATTGATACAATGACGGCCACCATCAGTCGATGTCGACTTTGGCATCATTGACTGTTCTGCCTGGGCATTTACGCCAACTGCATAAGGATAAGTCCGATATGCGAAGCTTAGCCTCGGCCGGGCTATGCCCATGAGGGGAGCCCGGCCTGTGTCGACTAATGCCGACTCGCTCACGTGTCAGTTGGTGCTGACTCGGCTGAACCTAGTCCTTACCCGCCGTGGTGCCCAGCCACAGCAGTAACCTCCAGGCGACAGTTGCAACTACTCGCAGCAATAAGCTTATAGCTGGTAGCTTATAACTGGTAACTAACACTGTCCGTGTTGTGTCGACGCTGTGCAGTGGTGTGAGACAGCTCACTAATGTGAATACGTATATATATATGTGTGTGTGTGTGTGTGTGTACATATATATACATATATATATACATATCTTTTGATACTGTTGATCACGATATCCTCTGGAATAACATGTACGATATGAAGTTTCCAAAACACATCATCCAATTAATAACAGCCTTGTATGACCAACAACAAGCAGCTGTAAGAACCACTTATGGGTTAACAGAATGGTTCGAAGTCAAACAAGGAGTACGACAGGGTTGCATTCTGTCTCCACACCTCTTTAATATATATTCTGAAACAATTATGAGAGGTGCTCTAGAGAATTTTGAAGGAACTGTGGATGTTGGAGGATACAAAATATCAAATCTGAGGTACGCCGATGATATAGTTTTGATTGCCAGCAGTATCACTGAGCTACAACAACTACTAGATAAAGTTAGAGAAACAAGCGAAAAGGCTGGCTTGTTTCTTAATGCCAAGAAAACTAAGATCATGAAGATTCAAAGATAACCGGCAATGAACAATGATGAACATGTTACAATCAATGGAATGATTGTGGAAAATGTGAAAGAGTTCACTTATCTTGGAGCTGTTTTAACTAATACATATGATGATTCAACGGAGATAAAAAGAAGAATTGCCATTGCCAAAAACGCCACAATTGCTCTCAATAACATCTGGAAAGACCGAAGCATTACCTTACGGACAAAGCTGAGGTTATTGAACTCATTAGTTTTCCCAATTGCATCATATGGTTCTGAGTGTTGGGTGTTGAAGTAGATAGACAAGAAAAAGATCAATAGTTTTGAAATGTGGTGTTACAGACGAGTACTGCGTATTAGCTGGACAGAGAAGAAGACGAATGATGAAGTGCTGAGAAAAATAAATTGTAAAGACCGACTGTTGGACATCTTGAACAAGAGGAAATTAAAGTTTATTGGTCATGTAATGAGAAGTAAAAGTATTGAGAAAAACTTGCTGACAGGGATGGTGATAGGAAACAGAGGAAGAGGCAAACCGAAGACAAGACTGAGCGACAATATCAAAGATATTTGCGGGCTGTCGATGGTATAAGTGGAAAGAAAAGTGTAAGATCGAGTTTAGTGGCGAAGGATGGTGGAGAGGTCCACGGCTGCTCAAACATGAGCATACCGTTATTGATTGATGATATATACATATATAATTCATATATAAATCCGTGTGTGTGCTCACACGCGCGCAAGTGCACACCTGCACACACGCACTTACATGGGCGTGGTGTGTATGCGGATTTGCACGGATTTGCATATATTGGGTAAGGCCAACCAAGATATGGTAGTGAGTATATCGTAGATATGATAGTGAAAACCACCGACCATGATAACCTAACCATCTACTCCCCTGGGGGAGGATCATGGGTCAACCACACCAATATAAAGACCCAGTCAACTACACAATATCAGCATGGCGCTAAGTAGTTCGTCAAACACCGCATTGTTGATGGCACAAATGTGACACACACACACACACACACGTGTGTGTGTGTTTGTGTGTGTGTATATGTATATATATATAGATAGATAGATGTGTGTGTGTATATATATATATTATCCTTATATCCTTTAACGGTAGGTTCATGTCTGAGCCGCCGTGGTCACAGCATGATACTTAGTTTTTTCATGTTGTGATGCTCTTGGAGCATCACAACATGAAAAAACTAAGTATCATGTATATATATTATATATACATATATATATATATATATATATATATATATATATATTATATATACATATTTCTTCTTTTAACGGTAGGTTCATGTCTGAGCCGCCGTGGTCACAGCATGATACTTAATTGTAGTTTTCATGTTGCGATGCTCTTGGAGTGAGTACGTGGTAGGGTCCCCAGTTCCTTTCCACGGAGAGTGCCGGTGTTACCTTTTTTTTTTTTTTTTTTTTTTCTAGGGAATCATTCTCTCTATTCTATCAGGGCTTGGGACCAGCACTGACTTGGGCTGGCTTGGCCACCCAGTGGCTAGGTAGGCATTCAAGGTGACGTTCCTTGCCCAAGGGAACAACTCGCCTTCCGGTGACTCGAACCCTTGAACTCAGATTGCCGTCGTGACAGTCTTGAGTCCGACGCTCTAACCATTCGGCCACTGCGGCCTTGACGATCATGGGCTTCCATGATTTTTCTTGGCAATTTAGAGCGGTGGTTTGCCATTGCCTTCCGCCCGGTGTTTTTTTTTTTTTTATCGAGTCACCATCTCTATTTACCCGGCACTGACTTGGGCTGGCTTGGCCACCCAGTGGCTAGGTAGGCAATCGAGGTGAATTTCCTTGCCCAAGGGAACAACGCGCCGGCCGGTGACTCGAACCCTCGAACTCAGATTGCCGTCGTGACAGTCTGGAGTCCGACGCTCTAACCATTATATATATATATATATATATATATATATATATATCAATAACGGTATGCTCATGTTTGAGCAGCCGTGGACCTCTCCACCATCCTTCGCCACTCAACTTGATCTTACACTTTTCTTTCCACTTGTACCATCGACAGCCCGCAAATATCTTTGATGTTGTCGCTCAGTCTTGTCTTCTTCTTTCAAGTGCCTTGTCCCACAAGGACGTTGGCGATCATGGATTTCCATTATTTTCTTGGCAATTTAGAGCGGTGGTTTGCCGTTGCCTTCTGTCCAGTGTTTTTATCGAGTCACCATCTCTATTTATCCGGGTCTGGATTAGACAAGTAAATATGGACTAGTGTTCGTTGATGAGTCGGACTAGAGTGGGTACTGTGCTCCGGTGGTAGCAGTCAGTGCGGGCCCTGATGGGCACCAACCATGTTGGCGGCGCGTAGGGCCCGGCGAGGCGGCGGAAAAATTCTTTTCTTTAGATTTGCTAATTAAAATCAAACACCGGGTCACTACCAGCGACCTAGGGTGATTGGAGTTTGAGGCAAATGGAACTCTAACAGAAATATGCTCATAACTTCTGCAGCAGGCTCCTTGAGTGTATAGTAAAAGCAGTACATTACCTCATTATACTCTTCCCTTATCCATTTAAGTCTTGTTTTCTTTTGATTGTTAGTACAAGATGGCCGAACCGCAGGGCCAGGGGTGGAAACTATCCCGTCCTAGTAACCTAGCGGATTTTGATAAATGGAAGAGTTAGACTTAGTTCTGCCCTAAGAGATGTGCCCCTTGTTGATTCGTGTGACGGGCGACGCTTCATTACCCACTTCCTACTCTCACTTCAGAAGCAGGATACATTTCAGCCTCACTACGAAGAAGCTGGACATCCCGTGCCAATCACCAACTGGCATTTCCACGTCCTCGCGGGCAAGGTGTTTGACGCACCACTCGACGCTCCGTGGACATCATGTAGCCTACTAAGTCTTTATACTGGGGCGGCTAAACAGTGATCCCTCCCCAGGGGAGTAGTTGTTTAGGCAATCATTGTTGGTGGTTCCCAACCCACCATCATATCCACGATAGACTCACCCACTACCGTATCTAGGTTCTATTTACCTAGAATTATTTAAATCAGCGTGCTTGCTCACACACGCGCGCTGGCGGTGTGTGTGCACATGATGCACTCATGTACTCGCATGCGGTGATCTGTGTGTGCAATTGCGCTGATTTATATATATATATATATATATATATATATATATATATATATAACAAGAGTATTTATAATAGTGAAAGGATTATCAAATTCTCACAGCTGATTGATGAATATGGGGATTTGAGGCACACAGTGAGAACTACTTTTTGATGGGGGGAGCGAGTCACAAAAAGAGTTGCACAGGGTTTCTGCTTAAAAATATATATGCTATAGTTTGGTACTGATACTTGGTAATATATAGTCTTTTGCAAGACTTTTTGATAGCAATATCATCATCATCAATAACGGTATGCTCATGTTTGAGCAGCCGTGGACCTATCCAACATCCTTCGCCACTCAACTCGATCTTGCGCTTTTCTCTCCACTTGTACCATCGACAGCCCGCAAATATCTTTGATGTTGTCGCTCAGTCTTGTCTTCGGTTTGCCTCTTCCTCTGTTTCCTATCACCATCCCTGTCAGCAAGTTTTTCTCAATACTTTTACTTCTCATCATATGACCAATAAACTTTAATTTCCTCCTGTTCAAGATGTCCAACAGCCAGTCTTTACAATTTATATTTCTTCAGCACTTCATCATTCGTTTTCTTCTCTGTCCAGTTAATACGTAGTACTCATCTGTAACACCACATTTCAAAACTATTGATCTTTTTCTTGACTATCTTCAGCACTCAGAACCATATGATGCAATTGGGAAAACTAATGAGTTCAGTAACCTCAACTTTGTCCGTAAGGTAATGCTTTAGTCTTTCCAGATGTTATTGAGAGCAATTGTGGCGTTTCTGGCAATGGTAATTCTCCTTTTTATCTCAGGTGAATCATCATATGTATTAGTTAAAACAGCTCCAAGATAGGTGAACTCTCACATTTTCCACAATCATTCCATTGATTGTAACATGTTCATCATTGTTCATTGCCGGTTATCTTTGAATCTTCATGATCTTAGTTTTTTTGGCATTAAGAAACAAGTCAGCCTTTTCGCTTGTTTCTCTAACTTTATCTAGTAGTTGTTGTAGTTCAGTGATACTGCTGGCAATCAAAACTATATCATCGGCGTACCTTAGATTTGATATTTTGTATCCTCCAACATCTACAGTTCCATCAAAATTCTCTAGAGCACCTCTCATAATTGTTTCGGAATATATGTTAAAGAGGTGTGGAGACAGAATGCAACCCTGTCGCACTCCCTGTTTGACTTCAAACCATTCTGTTAACCCATAAGTGGTTTTTACAGCTGCTTGTTGTTGGTCATACATGGCTTTTATTAGTTGGATGATGTGTTTTGGAAACTTTATATCGTTTATGTTATTCCAGAGGATATCGTGATCAACAGTATCAAAAGCTTTCACGTAATCGATGAAACACAGGTATAGGTCTTTTTGATGTTCTCTGTTTTTCTCTATGATCAATTTTAGATTTAGAATCTGGTTTCTGGTACCATTTCCAGGGCGAAAACCTGCTTGTTCGTCTGCAATTTCCTCTCTTAACTTCAACTTCATTCTTTCAACAATAATTTTCAACAAAATTTTGCTGCTGTGACTTATTAATGCAATTGTCCTGTTATTGTTATCAAGAGTTTTGTAGTCGAGCTTTAGAGGTGGTGTTGGACGCTCCATCTTTTTGAGTCTTATTTTAAAGTCGATAGTTAGTAGTTGGTGGTCACTGTTGCAGTCGGCACCAGGTCTTGTTTTGGCATTTTTTATGCAACTTTTCCATTTTTGGTTCAGCAAATGTAGTCAAATTTGGTTGCGTGTTCTTTTGTCTGGTGAAAACCACGTGTACAAGTGTCTTGGGTGGTGTTGGAACAATGTATTGACTATAACTAGATGATTTGTACTACAGAATTCAATAAAATCTTTACCTCTTTCATTTATATCTCCAAGGCCGAATTTTCCACAGGTGTCATTTTTTAGATAATTTTTTCCTACTTTGGCGTTAAGGTCTCCCATGATCACTTTTACATCTCTGTTAGGGATTGTGTCTAAAGTATCTTAGAGAGAGTTATAAAAATTTTCTATTTCTTCATCACTTGCAATATTGGTTGGTGCGTAGCATTGTATAAAACTAATATTATGAGGTTTTACTTGTATTCTGACTTTTAAAATGCGATCATTTATTGGGCTGTACCCAATTAGTGCATTTGCAGTTTTTTTCGTGAGAATCATAGCAACTCCGTGACTATAATTTCCTTCTTCTTTTCCAGAAAAAAAACTGTCTTGTTTTCTTTAGTTTTGAAACTTCCATTACTTTTCCAATTGGTCTCACTTATTCCTAGTATTTGAATGTTGTATCTATCCATTTCGTTACAGACAGTATGTAATTTACCCATCTCTTTCATTTTCCTTAAGTTCCACGTTCCGATTTTTAATGTGTTTCTTAATTGGACATGTTTTCTTTGTCTTCTTTGTCTTCCAGATGCATGTTTAACATTGTGAGCCTGGTTGCCCACTGACTAACGCGCCCCTTGATAACCCACGCGACGGGCGATGTGGTATGAATTATTTATTATTTCTGTCTTTAATCATTGGTGTAGAGGTTTGTCAGGAGAAAATAAAAGTTGAGTGGAATCCCCCAGGCTCCTTCTCAACTCGCAGTCTCCAACTAACCAGGAGGAACTATCTCTGCCGCTTTAAAACAGTTACACTGTAATACGCCAGACATATTATTTGGTGAAACCAGTAATCAGTAGAACTGAAGGTGTTTTCACCAGATATCCACTGCCCTGCTGCCGACAGTTTCACCGCAACCCTGGTATAGGGAGCTAATAGGGTGCTATCCTTGTTCAAGGGAACCCCAGGGTGAAGTTTATTGTCTTACCCAGGACAAGGTAACAGATATATGTATATGTTATATTGCTCGGCCACACAGATATAACAGGTATAGAACCCAATTACATTGGCTTGCAGGGGTATTGATACTGGTTTTCGGCTTCACTCTTTATTTCTAAGAGTTGACATAGGAACACATGAGACATGTCTATTTATAGGTATGGCTGTATGCTGGGTCACGGTCAGGTCAGCTAGCCCGGAGGGAGAGGGCGAAGCCGGCCTTACCGCGCCGGGTGCTTGACACGAACTCTTTGGGTCAAACAAGGTGAGATATAAATGTCACCTATGCCCTCGCTGAACGAATGGTTCTTATCTGGATCCGCCTGGTAACCAGCTACGTGGTCCACTGATAACAGAAATAGACTTCTGTATATGTTATAGAGAGGAGAGAGGAGAGAGGAGAGAGGAGAGAGGAGAGAGAGAGAGAGAGAGAAAGGCAGAGAGAGAGAGAGAGAGAGAGAGAGAGTGAGGGAGAGAGAGAGAGAGAGAGAGAGTGGCAGAGAGAGAGAGAGAGAGAGAGAGAGAGTGAGTTTACAGTATGGAAGGTCACTAACAGACGGGTCCGGTGACCTGACCTTGCTCCCCCCATATCTCCGGCAGCTGTTCGTATATTTTCCCCTGCTGTCTTACTATTCCTTCCACACCACGTGTTCGGGGGACGCTCACTACTTATACCCAGGATGACCTAGCTTAGACAGTTCGTGCCTAACGCCCGGCGTGGTAAGGTCAGGCCAGCCTTCACCTTCAGGCGGGTCGGCCTGACACGTGAGCCGTGCTCACCGCTTTACCCATAGACATTGTCTTGTGTGTTCCCTTAGTGTTGTATTCTTCATCTATAAAGAGACAAGCCGTATAGCAACCATAACTACCATGTCAGTCATTGTAATAGAGTTCTGAACCCATTATAACTGGTAGCAGCAGTGGCCATTGCATCCTTTAGGCTCACAACACGAACACACCACTTCCGAAGAAAAACCGCTTGACTGCTTCAAGACATGTCTAGAAAACCTTGTAAGTACATGTTTGGGGCCTCTTATTTCTTTTCCCTTCCTTCTTCTCCCATAAATGTGTTAAGCCGTTGGTTTTGTTGGGTAAAAATGCTAAGTGACAGCAAATGGCATGTTCTCACACTATTCTTTTGACCTCAGATCGCATTACCGTGTGATCACGGTATGTGGTCAACAAACATGAATATCGTTTGTTAGTTAAGGAGTTAATTAATTTCTTTCATTATTAGAGATTTATTTTGTTTCAACTGCAATGAAATGAATGCATTCTGTCGCATATAATTAAATGTTGAATTCAATGTGGTAGTTAAAGTAATTTTGTATAGCTAGCATTGCTAATTTACCTCAGTTTTGTAATAATGAACATTAATATTTGTGATTCACTCTCTGTGTGAGGTCACTTTCACTCTCATTCAAATAAAACAAAAACAAAGAAAAAAGAATAAATAAATTAGAAACGAACATTAAAAACTGCAAACTTAAATAAATAACCGGCTAGAGGTACTTAACACCCCCTCTTCACTATTGCCATTCTTTTTCTCTTACTATCTAGCTCTTACGTGTATGATCTGGTTCCCCGACGATAACCGACACGGCACCAAAGGAGGACCCTGCTGCAGATTTTCATCAAAGTAGGTGTTAAACCGTCCCATGATGTAGTGGACGGGCGCCGCCTGCCGAGACACCCGTAGATCCAGCGAAGGACCAGGAACTCGTCAGCGCAGGTACCAGTCGCCCCAGGATGCTGTGGATGGGCGCCGCTTGCCTGGACGACTGCAGATCCAGTCAACTCCAGGAGCTCGTCAGCACAGGTATCAGCCATGCTGAGATACTGCCTCCTGCCCGGACGTCTGTAGATCCAGACAAAGATTACGAGGATGTGAGGACTAGCATGAAGCCGAGAAGGACCTGGACGAGATCTGTGAGGAAGTATGGACGAGGACGCCGCCGAGTTAGGCCTGGGCGAGGGCTATGAGGAAATCTAGACGAATCCGAAGTCAAGGAGGACCTGTGCAAGACTTTCGAGGACGTGTGGACGTCGAGGACGGACAGATTACTCCTAGGACCAGGAAGAAGATGCGCCAAGAACAATGCACGCGAGAACGAGATGACCAGCCAAGTTAGGTCACCTTTGAGGCAAATCTAAGGCGCCTTGAGGGTGAGGCATGAGTAGGCCAAGCAATATACAGTGTGGAAGGTCATTAACAGATGGGACCGTTGACCTCACCTTGCTACCCCCATACCTCCGGCAGCTGTTCTTATATTTTCCCTAGCTGTCTCACTATTCCTTCCACACCACGTGTTCTGGGGGACGCTCACTACTTATACCGAGGATGACTTAACTTAGACAGTTCGTGCCTAGCGCCCGGCGTGGTAAGGTCGGGCGAGCCTTCGTCTTAAGGCAGGTCGCCTGACACGAGACCGCGCTCACCGCTTTACCCATAGACATCGTCTCGTGTGTTCCGTTAGTGTTGTACTCTTAGCAATAAAGAGTCAAGTCGTCATACAACTATAACTACCCCTGCAAAACCACTGTACCAGAGTTCTCAAAGACTTACAGAGAGAGAGAGAGAGAGAGAGAGAGAGAGATGGAAATAAAGTGAAACAAATAATATTCTGAAAAAAATAAAGGGTTGGATGAACAAAATTCACCGTGATTAATGTAGAAAAATAAGAAATGAATGATAATGATTAATCCTCATGGCGCGAAATACTTTTGACGCTTTTTCGATTTGCAATCTTCACCAGAAATGCTTTACTTAATTCTCACACAAGAGCTGTTTGTTCAAATCAAGCATTTTAACATTGTGAATCAACTCCTGGGGTAGAGGGACGGGGAGGTATGGACTAGTAGAGAATACGTAACTTGGTGTTGCTATGACGAAATGGACGCGGTATCTTACAGATAAGATATGTGGCAGGGAGGTGGGAGGAGGGCGAGGGCAGGGAGAGGAGATGAGACGAATGGAGGGAGGGGCACGAAGAGGGGGAAGAATAATAGAATAAAAAAAACAACAAATAATGATAACAATAAACGGAGTGATAGCTAACTTGCCGATTCAATGAGAGCGGTGTTTCCTCCATTTTTACAGCAGTTTTCTCCTCGTTAAATCCCTATGGCCCCGCGCGCCTTCATAGCAAATAACAACAAATGGAAATGGTGCCACGCGTCCATATAAAGAGATATTCAACAATTGTACACAAAAAGAAGATACTCATTGTTTTAAATTTTTGTCTTCATGTGGTAGAGATTCATTGCTAATTATTGTTACGCCGGCCGCCTCGTCTCTCTGCCACCAACACAAGGCAGGCTAGGCAGACGGCGTGCTATCCACAGGGTCGTGAACACTGAACAGCTCCAAGAGGCACCGGGCACCACAGCGTCCCCAGAACACCACGAGGGGAAACGCCACCTGGAGAGGCAGGGCACGAAATAAACACAAAATAACACTTTCCTTTATTTCCACAAGTCATTTACCCGTACACTTTTCTATAGGCACAATACAGGGGGAAACCAGCATGTCACACTGTATGATACAGCTTATAACAGGGCAACACAAAGTATATCAGGTCACAAGGGCACACACAAGGTCTGTACAGGAGCAGCACCCAACCGCGTCTCCACAGGAGCAGCACCCAACCACGTCTTCACAGGAGCAGCACCCAACCACGTCTCTCTTGGCTTGTTCCTCCGCTCCTTCGCTCACAGCCAGCTGCATCATGTTTGCCCAGGTCCCTTCATGTTAACACATGCCCAGGTCATCCTTTTCATGTTAACATGTGTTTCGCACAGAGACAAAGACCCACTGGCGTAGCACTATCCCCCCCTATCAAGCAGACGACCCGTCTGCTCTGAGATATCTAAACCTGAAACAAACTACATAAGAATTTAAATAAAATCAGTTCTCAGAAACACAAAAATCTTTCATCCAGCGCGGCTTTCTTCGCTCTCGCTGGGGTCGCTCTGGAGGAGGTGTGGGCGGCGGCAGATTGGCAGTGGCACCCAGAGGGGTATCTCCTGTCCCAAGACCTGGCTCATGGTCACCATTGACGTCTGCTGCATCGCCCTCACCGTCCAAATGCTCTTCCTCATCTCGGTCAGCGTCTGCCACGTCCTCATCGCCGCTACTGGGGCTAACGTCATCTTCTTTTTCACCATGACCCCAGGAGTAGCTTCCTGGCCCATGGTAACGCCACAGCCGGTGCGCCAAGTCCTCGAGGAAGTCAGGCAACGGCCCCACACCAACCAACTCCTCGCTCCCCGATGACTCTTCTGGACGCTCCACTTCCTCACAAGTGCCCAGCTTTGCACCAGCTGGCACCTTCAGGGCCTTATCGGAGAAGTTGGCTACCAACACTGTAACTAACCCCTCCCCTGGTCCAACAAGGCTCCACCCAACAGCTACGCCATCATCCAGCTGCAGGTTTTGAATGGGCTCCACGAGGCCCTCTACTCCACGCATCACTCTTGACAGTTGACACCGTATTCTAGACTCTGTCCTGGGGGCAAGGTGCAGTCGCTCAGCCGTAACTCTGCACAGCCAACCTCTGGAAGCAAGGGCACCTCTTCGCCGGCCCCCCAAAACCAGCTTCCGCCCAAGGTCGAACACCCTTACCTGCTCAGGTAGTAAAGGGCCCCAGCAAACAGTGCTCGTCCAGTTTCAGCCAATACACCGGCAGCCTTGCACCGTGCTGCCCACCCAATACGACCCTCCAGGGCCCCCTTTTGAGCTGCACAAAATTTCCCCCGGGAAAAACCCCACACAGTCTCTGTGGTGAAATCGGAAGTCGCATGTGGCCAAAATTCGGCCCGCCTGGGGTCTTCTCAGCCCCATGCCCACTGTCGGTGGATGGTTTCCCCTCTCTGAGCCCTCCACCTGCATATGCCGGTTCGATGGCAGCTTACCCAAGCGGGGCCCCGGGCCCCCCGAGGACGGCTGGGTTTGGGCCCCCTTTCCTCCAGCCTGCCAGTTTTCCGCCTGTCCATTTCCCTTAAAGCCTTAGGACATGCACCGGGAGGGTGACCAACCTGCCCCCAGTCTTTGCAACACGCTGGAAGGCACAAAAATCCGTCCGGTTGAGGGGCGTGTTCTCCGCCCCCCTCTGACACTGACACGCTGTGCCCTACCTCCCCGCAGCCCAACAAACCTTGGAAATTTTTCTCGGCTCCCCTTCTCAATGTTTTTTTCTCCACTTTACCCTTTCCCGGCTCGGAGGCCCCGGTGTGGCAGTGGCCCTAGGCCCGGGTTTCCCCTTGGGAAAGGGGCTCAAACTCCAAGGCCCCCTCGCCAGGCCCCCTGCAGGCCTAGGGTGTGCCCTTAAGTAGATTTGCAGCTCTGGTCCTTAAAGCGTAAACAAAGAAACACGGGCCAGGACCACGTCATCTTTTCCACAGCCGCAGGTACGACCTCCTTACCAGCACCCCCCAATCCTGCGCCAGGGGACATGTCTCGCCACGCTCACGAGTCCGCTTCTTCAAAAATGGGCCCGATAACCTCGGCCGGGGTGGTGCCGAAACGGGTTTTTAAAGCCCTGCCACGTGGTGTAAAGGCCGTTGGGGGTGCCGGGAATGCCCCCCAAAAACTTCACCGCGGGGGCCCCCCTTTGCGCAGTTACCAGCTGCAGGGCCTTTTTTCCTGGGCCCCCCCGGGGAGATGCCAGCATTTCAAATTGGGAACATATGCCTCCCCCGGCCCCCTTCCCCCTCGTACCAGTGGCTACGCCTCACAGAATGCTGGGGCCGAGGGGCTGCAGGGTGGAGAAAGCGTGCCGTGAACTAACACACCCGGGGGGGGGGGAAGGGGGTGAGGGAAACAAGAGGTGGGTTGCCAGGGCCAGTTTTCCCCCACCTATACCCAAGGGGAAAGGTTCCGAGGGGGCCCCATCTTCTGCAGGACCACTGGCTGCGCACGACGTGCGAGGCCCCGGGGTTTCCCGCCCAAACCCGGCAGGGCCCCCCGTAAAACGACACTTGGGACTGTTGCCGAACCTCGTCTGCCTTCTCTGCTTGCAACGTTTCTAACCTCGTGCGCCGCCTTTTTCCCCCTTCACTTTCCCCCCTCAGGCCCTGAAAAATCGCCCTTCAGAGTATGCACCTCCTCCACAGGCACTTTCCACTGTTTCAGGCCTTTCGGGGTACTGCGAGTCTCCTCTCACAGATGCAAGATTGCTCTGTAGCACCCCAAAAAGTTTTGGGAGAACTGTTCCTCTGCCTTCTTGCCCCCATCCGACGAGGGTGGCCCCCGCTCGCGTGCCCCCCTTTTGCCTGTCTTTGCCCTTTGTGCCATTTCCTCCCTCAAACCCCCAGCAGGCAGTGATCAAAGTCCCCTTTTTGGGGGGGGTCGGCCCCCCTCACTCGGCCTCCTCAGTATAGCCTCCTTCCCCTATGGCGCCCCCCATCTTTGGCGACAAGAAATGGCAGTCACTGATCAAATATCACAATCCCCTCCTGACACCATTTGTTACGCCGACCCCCTGTCTCTCGCCACCAACACAAGGAGGTAGGCAACGGTTTATATACAGGGTCTGAACACGAACAGCTATAAAGGGTTAGGGCCCAATTTAATTGGTTGCAGGGGTTTTATATGGTATTCGTTGACTCTTTATTTGAGAGTTGACACCCCGCAGTAAAAAACACACAAGACATTTTCTATTTAAATTGGGCCCCCGGGGGGCCCCCGTAGTGCCGGAAGGGGGCGGAGCTGACCTTAGTGCGGTGGGTTTAGCACGAACTCCCGGTAAAACGGGGTCAGATATAAATGGACCCCCCTCGCTAAAGGGGGTGGTTCTTATTTAGGACATTTTGGATCCACGTGGAAAACAGCCCGTGGCCCCACGGAAACGAAATAGAATTATCCACACCGTAACAGAAATAAAAATTATCCACATCTTATAAACAGCTCCAAGAGGCACCGGGCACCACGAGGGGAAACGCCAAGAGGCGAGGCAGGGCACGAAATAAAAAAAAAAAAAGTCTTTCCTTTTTTTTCAAAGTTATTTTACCCCCTACACTTTTCTAAGCCCCCAATACAGGGGGGAAACCAGCGTCAACTGTATGATACAGCTTAATAACAGGGGAACACAAAGTAAAGGGCACAGGGCACACACAAGGTCTGTAAGGAGCAGCACCCAAACCCCGTCTCCACAGGAGCAGCACCCCAAACCCCCGTCTTACCGGAGCCGCACCCCCCCAGTCTTTTCTTGGCTTTTTCCCCCGCTCCCTTTGCTCAAGCCAGCTGTCATGTTTTTCCCAGTCCCACATGTTAACCATCCCAGGGGCATCCTTTTATGTTACCCCGGTTTCGCCAGGAGACAAAGAAAACCCCCTGGGTAGATTTTTTCCTTTTCTCATCATCCATCGCCTTCATTTTCATTCCCCTCTCCCCCCCCTCAATTTTATTCTCTCCCTCATTCTTGAGTGAATGAGTGAGTGAGTGTCTGAAATACATAATGTATTTTTTTTTTTGGAAGATAAAAATCGAAACCCGGTTCAAATACATTTTTGTATTGTGAAAAAATTCATTCCCCCTTCATATCTTTTATAAAGTGTGTCGCGAGTGGAGTGTTGTGTGTGTGGTGGGGGTGGGTGTGTGTATGTGTGTGTGTGTGTGTGGTGGGGTGTGCGTGCGAGTGTGCTGCGTGTGTTGTGTGGCTGCGTGCATGGTGTGTGTGTGCGGCGTCGTGCGCGTGCGTGCGTAGGCTGCGTGTGCGTGCGTGTGTGTTGTTGCTGGTGCATGTGTTTGTGTGTGGGGTGTGGTGTGGTGTTGTGGTGTATGTGTGTGCGTGTGTGGCGTGTGGTGTGGTGTGTGTGTGTGTGTGTGTGTGTGAGTAGATGCATAAGGGACAGAACGACTTCACCACTACGACATGGGGTGTAAACAGGAGTAGGTTAATGGGGGAAAACCGGGGGTAACCGCAAATTCGAAAAAACCGTAACCAAAAACCCCCCCAAACCAAGTTTAAAAAACAATTTTTAAGGAAATC
>NC_051426.1:4538548-4570338 GCF_015228065.2 Penaeus monodon | reverse complement strand
TATTTTAAACAAAGAAGTGGGGGGGGGGTAAATGAGAGGATGAGGTGGGGGGGGGGGGGAGAGTGGGCGTGCGTCGAAAGCAATGCAATAGGGATGGAACAGCATAACAGGAACTCTACTCATACAGCAAATGCAAAATAAAAGGAAGAAAAAAAAAAATGAAAATTATTTTGAGCATAAAATCCAGAGCCAATGAGGGAGGAGTCAGCTCATGACGTCAGTGTCTGTCGCTTACGTCACGGATGTTGCCATCAGTGGGGCCAGTGGGTTGAATGGGCAAGATGGGCTGTATGGGCGAAGGTATGGGCGAGGAACCAGGCAGGAGGACGCAGACGAGCCCGTACGTAGACGGCCAGACTGCAAAAGACAGGCAGAGAGGGAGGGAGAAGAACGCAAAATAAGACACCAGATTCATGGCAACCTTCACGGCTGCATATATAGCGAAGCCGGCGCGGCGCGATCCACTTTCAAGAGAAACTTTGAAGTAAGTCTATCTTACCCCACGCTCAACTTTCGTAGCCCCAAACGCTCACCTTATCATTTCACGATGGCGTTTCCAACGGATTTGAGTGACATCGACATCGACAGCAATTTGTTTTGGCGACCTGGCTGACTTCATCTCCGAGTACATTCCATCCGCCAGTGCACCAGCTGCGTCGCCATCTGCCGTGGCCCCAGGACTTGGCCCCAGCCGCGCCAGCTTCCCCCCTCGCGGCGCCCGCCGGAACCGTGGCAGTGCAGCTGGTGTACGACGCGAATGGCAAACTGCTTGCGCTACAAGACGTCGCCATGGGCATGCAACTGGTTGGGGTGCCCTCGGCAACGGGCGTGGCCGTGGAGCAGGCTCCCCAGCAGGAGCGCCAACAGAAGTGCCAAGAGGAGGAGGAGAGGCAGGGCGCGAGGCCCGGGTGGCCGAAGCAGTCGGCAGCGCCGAAGAGAGGCCAAGCGCAAGCTGCACGAGGTGGACGAGCCCTTCGAGGACGAGGAGCAGGAGAGGAAGCGGCTGAACGCCATCAACGCCAAGAAGCACCGAGACATGAAGAAGCAGCAGCTGAAGGCGCTGGAGAGCCAGCTGGAGGCCGAGCAGCAGAGTAGGACGGCTGTGGAAAGCAAGATGAATGCTCTGGAGAACGAGGTGGAGGCCCTGCGGTTGGAGAACGAGCAGCTGAAAGCCAAAGTGGAAGCCTTCGAGACGCAGGCGGTGAAGGCGCAGCCAGCACCCATTGTGTGGAATTCATCGACGACTTTCCATCTGAGGAGTGGGTGCCGAGGGCAGCCAGGGCCCCAAGGAGGAATGTGAGGGCGGTGGCATCGCCCGAGTGTGAAGCGCGGCGTGTGGGCGAGGAACGGGCCTTCGCTGACGCCGACGAGATCGCCTAGACAGCAAGGTGTTATGTACCTAGCTGATGCGGACGTCGCAGGTGGCTGCGGCTGATCAGGAGGAGACGGCGCTGAATTCGATGAAGGATCCAGCTGTGAAGGAGACACGACTGCGGACCTGTGCTAATCCAGCCGTACAAACACCCCCTACAGCAGGGTGTTCTTAACCCAGCTGTTGTACACTTAAAATCCACACTTGCCATTGCCAGACACAAACACTAGGCTGCACATGCTTTGCAGTTCCTTGCAGTTGCACGTTCGATCATCGCTTTGCTCACGTGCTGTTTCTTTCCAGATGGTGGGTCGGCGAGACGACTCGGCGCGGACGGCGAGGAGTCGGCTCTCCCCTCTTGGATCTCGCGTCTCGCCTCTTCGTTCTCATTCTCTCCTCCTTCTCTTCGTTCTTTTCCCTTCCCCCTCTTCCCCTCCCCCTCCTCCTCTTCGTTCTCTTCTCTCCCCTCCCCTCATGCTCTTTTCCTCCTCCTCTTCTTCTTCTCTCTTCTTCTTCTTCTTCTTCCTCCTCCCTCCACTCCTCCTCCTCTCCTCCTCCTCTCCTCCTCCTCCTCCTCTCCTCCTCTGCTCCTCGCCCTCTTGTTCTCTTTCTTTCGTGTGTGTGTGTGTGTGTGTGTGTGTGTGTGTGTGTGTGTGTGTGTGTGTGTGTGTGTGTGTGTGTGTGTTGTTTGTTGTTTGTTGTTTGTTTGTTGTTTGTTATATCTCGCCCTCTCTCTCCTCCTCACTTGCCTCTCCTTCGCTTCAGCTGATTTCTCTCCTGATTTCTCCTTCTTCCTTCCTTCCTTCCTCATTCCTTCCTTCCTTCCTTCTCCTCCTCTTGTCATAGCTCCTACAGGATCACCTGCGGCAGTCAAGACCTTTTTTGGGCACACGCACAACCTCATGCACACACAGATATACACACACACACACACACACACACACACACACACACACACACACACACACACACACACACACACACACACACTCACACACACACACACACACACACACACACACACACACACACACACACACACACACACACACACAGGGGTTTTATTTACCCGACTGTCACACGCCAATTTACACACACACACACACACACACACACACACACACACACACACACACACACACACACACACACACACACAAACAAACAAACCTATCACACATGCACACACACACACACACACACACACACACACACACACACACACACACACACACACACACACACACACACACACACACACACACACACACACACACACACACACACACACACACACACACACACACACACACACACACACACACACCACACACACACACACACACACACACAAAACTATACACCTATGCACACACACACCTATGCACACACGCACACACACACACACACACACACACACACACACACACACACACACACACACACACACACTCAAACACTGCCAGATTTTATTTACCCGGCTGTCACACGAAAATTCACATACACTCGATCACTCACCACACACACGCACATGCACTCGTAAATACAGACGTGTATACAGCCGGGTTTCATTATTTCATTAATTTATATATAAGGGAAAGACGGGCAGGCGGAGAGAGAGAGAGAACACTGAGAGTTTGGTCCCTATCAATAACTTGCAAGAAAAAAGTAACCTTTTTGAGAGGGGGTAGAAAAATTGGTAAAATTTTTATTCCCTTTCGCTCACTAACCGAAGTGAGCGCGGTCGCTGAACGTCCCACAGCGCGCGCAAATTAAAAAATTTCTATGTAAATCGAACCTGGATGGGTCCCTCCGGGGAGCCGGGGGCCCGGCTTTTGTTGAAAAGGGGTACGTTCGGCGAGTGGGAGGTAACGACTGAGGCTCCAGACGAATTACCATCCAAACCCCGCCAACTGCACGGGCCAGCGCGGGGGTGGGGCCCAAAACCCCCCAAACAAAAACTAAGACAATGGGGAAGGCCTACGCCCAAAAGGGCCCTCATGGGAAAATGAAGAATGAATGAAAAATAGGGATCAGATATATAGAGTAAGATGAGTTGATGGCGAAGGATGGTGGAGAGGTCCACGGCGCTCAAACATGAGCATACCTTTATTGATTGAAAAATGACGGCCCCATAGTCATGTCGATTTTGGGCTCATTGACTTTCTGCCGGGGCATTTAAAAAACTGCAAAGGAAAAAGTCCGATATCGAAGCTTCCCGGGCGGGCTTGCCCATGGGGGGACCCCGGCCTGTGCGACTAATCCCGACTCCTCCGTGTCATGGGGCGACTGGGTTTAAATGTCCTACCCCCCGTGGGCCCACCACAGCAGTAACTCCAGGGGACAGTTGCAAAATACTCGCAGCATAAGTTAAGTGGTAGTTTAAAAGGTAAAATAAAACTGTCCGTGTTGTGTCGACGCTGTCAGGGTGTGAGCGCTCACTAATGGAATACGTAAATAATTTTTGTGGGGTTGTGTGGTTACTATATAACATAATATAACAAAACTTTTTATACTGTTTATCACGATATCCTCTGGAAAACATGTAATATGAAGTTCCAAAAAACTCAACCAATTTAAAAAACAGCCTTGATGCCAACAACAAAACAGCTGTAAAAACCACTTTTGGGTTAAAAGATGGGTTTGAAATCAAACAAGGGGTACGACAGGGTTGCTTCGTCTCCACACCTCTTTTAATATATATTCGAAACAATTAAAGAAGGGTGCTCTAGAAATTTTTAAGGAAGGGGTGTTTGGGGGATACAAAATATCCCAAACTGAGGGGACGCCCAGATATAGTTTGATTTCCAGCAGTACACTGAGCTAAAACAACTACTAGATAAAGTTAGAGAAACAAGCGAAAGGCTGGCTTGTTTCTTAAAGCCAAGAAAACTAAGATCATGAAGATTTAAAGATAACCCGGGAATGAAAAAGATGAAAAAGTTCAAAAAGGAAGATTGTGGAAATTTTAAAGAGTTCATTATCTTGGAGCTGTTTTTTAACTAATAAAGATATTTAACGGGGGATAAAAAGAAGAATGCCCTTCCAAAAAGCCACAATTGCTCTAAATAACATCTGGGAAAAACCGAAAACATTCCTTTCGGCAAAGCGAGGTTATTTTAAATCATTAGTTTTTCCCAAATTTCATCATATGGTTTGGGGTGTTTGGGGGTTTAAGTAGAAGACAAGAAAAAGATAATAGTTTTGAAAGTGGTGTACAGACGGTACTGCGTTTTAGCGGGAAGAAAAGAAGCGAAGGAAGTGTGAAAAAAATAATTGTAAAGCCCGACTTTTGGACATCTTGAACAAGGGGAAATTAAATTTTTGGGGCAGAAAGAGAAGTAAAAGTATTGAAAAACTGACAGGGTGGGATGGGAAAACAGGAAGAGGCAAACAAAGAAAAGATGAGCGACAATTCAAAGATATTTGCGGGCTGTCGATGTATAAGGGAAAGAAAAGTTAAGATCGATTTTTAGTGGCAAAGGGATTGGAGAGGCCCACGGGCTAAAAACATGAGCATCCCTTTATTGATTGAGATATATCCTATAAATTTCATAAAAAAACCCGTGTGTGTGCCCACGCGCGCAGGCAACCTGCCACAGCATTACATGGGCGTGGTGTGATGGGGATTTGCACGGATTTGCATATTTTGGGTAACCCAAACCAAGATATGGTAGTGGGGATATCGTAATAGATAGTGAAAACCACCGCCCATGAAAAAACCTAACCATCTATCCCCTGGGGGAGGATCAGGGGCAAAAACCCAAATTAAAAAACCCAGTCAACTAAAATATCAGCATGGGGGTAAGTAGTCGTAAAAAACCGCATTGTTTATGGCAAATGTACACACCACCCACACCACGTGTGTGTGGTTTGTGGTGGAATGTATATATATATAGAAGAAGATGTGTGTGTGTATATAATAATTATCCTTATCCTTTAACGGTTTGGTTTTTCGAGCCGCCGTGGTCACGCATGATACTTAGTTTTTTCATGTTGGATGCCTTTTTGGGGCACCAAAATAAAAAACTAAGTATCAGTATTATATTATATATTTTCATATATTATATAATATTATATAATTAATATTAAAAATACATTTTTCTTTTAAAGGTAGGGTTTGTCTGGACCGCCGTGGTCACAGCATGATACTTTAAATTTAGTTTTTATGTTTCGATGCTCTTGGAGTGAGTACGTGGTAGGGTCCCCCGTTCCTTCCAGGGGAAAGGGCCGGGGTTACCTTTTTTTTTTTTTTTTTTTTTTTAGGGAATCATCTCTCTATTCCCACAGGGCTTGGGACCAGCAATGACTTGGGCTGGCTTGGCCCCCCGTGGCTAGGTAGGCTTCAAGGGGAGTTTCCCTTTCCCAAAAGGGAACAACTCGCCTTCCCTGACTCGAAAACCCTTTAACCAGATTGCCGTCGGACAGTTTTGTCCCAGCCTAACCATTCGGCCACTGCGGGCCTTTACGTCATGGGTTCCCTTTTTTTTTGGCCCAAATTTGAGCGGGGTTGCCCTTTTCCTTCCGCCCGGTGTTTTTTTTTTTTTTTTTGGTCCCATCTCTATTTACCCGGCATGGGCTTGGGCTGGGTTGGGCCCCCCGGGCTAGGTAGGGAATCGAGGTGAAAATTTTCCCTTTCCCCAAGGGGAAAAAGCGCCCGGGCCCGGGGATCGAACCCTGAACTCAATTGCCCTCGTGACAGTCTGGGTCCGACGCTCTAACCATTTTTATATATAATAATATATATATATATATATCAATAACGGTATGCTCATTTTTTAGCGCCGGGGACCTCTCCACCATCCTTGCCACTAAATTTATCTTACCTTTTCTTCCCCTTTTACCCTCGACACCCGAAATTCTTTGATGTTGTCGTCAGTCTTTTCTTTTCTTTTTAAATGCCTTGTCCCAAAGGACGTGGGGTCATGGAAATTTCCCCTTATTTTCTTGGCAATTTTGAGCGGTGGTTTCCGTTGCCTTCTGTCCAGTGTTTTTTTCGGCACCCTCTCTATTTATCCGGGTCTGGTTAGACAAGTAATTGGATTTGTTCGTTGATGTTGGACTAGATGGGTACGTGCTCCGGTGGTAGCAGTCAGTGGGGCCCCTGTGGGCCCCAACCATTTTTGGCGGCGCGTGGGGCCCCGGCGAGGCGGGGGAAAAATTTTTTTCTTTAGTTTCTAATTAAAACAAACCCCGGGGTCACTACCGCGACCTAGGGTGATTGGATTTTTAGGCAAAGAACTCTAAAAAGAAATATGCTCATAACTTTTGCAGCAGGGTCCTTTAGTTATGTAAAAACATACATTACCTCATTATACTCTTCCTTATCCATTTAAGTCTTGTTTTTTTTTGATTTTTAGACAAGATGGCCGAACCGCAGGGCCGGGGGGGGAAACTATCCCTCCTAGTAAACCTAGCGGATTTTTATAAAAGGAAGAGTTTTTACTTAGTTCTGCCCCAAGAATGTGCCCCTTGTTTTATTCGTGTGACGGGGGACCTTCATTTCCCACTTCTACTCCACTTTTAGAAAGGGGAAAATTTTAGCCTCACACGAAGAAGCTGGACATCCCGTGCAATACCAACTGGCATTTCCCCCGTCCTCGCGGGCAAGGTGTTTTTACGCACCCCTCGACGCTCCCTGGACATATTAGCCTACTAAGTCTTTTTTTGGGGCGGCTAAACAGTGATCCCCCCCCAGGGGGGTAGTTTTTAGGCAAACATTGTTTGGGGGTTCCCCAACCCACCATCATTCCCGTAGATCACCCATACCGTATCTAGGTTCTATTTCCCTAGAATTTTTTTAAATCACGTGTTTCCCAAAACCCCGGGCCGCTGGCGGTGTGTGTGCACATGATGCACTCATGTACCGCAGCGGTGATCTGTGTGGTGAAATTTGCGCTGATTTTTTATATTATATATATATATATATAAAATATATATATTATAACAAAGTTTTTTAAAATAGTAAAGGTTTAAATAAAATTTCACAGTGATTGATGAATTGGGGATTTGAGGCACACGGGTTGGAACATTTTTTGGGGGGGGGGGAGCGATTTCACAAAAAGATTTGCACGGGGTTTTTCTGCTTAAAAATTTTATGCTATATTTTGGGACTAAACTTGGAAATTTAATATTTATTTTGAAAGATTTTTTTGATAGCAATTCATCAATCATCAATAACGGAAATCTCATGTTTGAGCACCCGGGGACCTATCCAAATCCTTCGCCACTCAACCGTTTCTTGGCTTTTTCTCTCCACTTGTCCCAACGACCCCCGAAAATATTTTTGATGTTGTCGTTTCATTTCTTGTCTTGGGTTTCCCTTTTTCCTTTCTTTTTCCTATCCCCACCCCCTGCCCCCAAAAGGGTTTTTCTCTACTTTTACTTTCACATAGGGACCAAAAATTTTAAATTTTCCCCCCTTTTTTCAAGATTAAAACCACCCATTTCCTTTCCCAATTTATATTTTTTAGACTTAAATCATTCTTTTTCCCCTTCCCTTTTGTCCATTTAATACTAGTACCATCTGTAAAAACCCCCCTTTCAAAACTATTGATTTTTTTTTTGGGAATTTTCCCAGCACTCAGAACCAATGTGAAATTTGGGGAAAAATTTAATGGTTCGGGAACCTCAACTTGCCCGTAAGGAAATGTTTTTATTTTTCCCGATGTTTTTGAAGCAATTGGGGCGTTTCTGGCAAGGGTTAATTCTCCTTTTTATCTCAGGTAAATCATCATATTATATTTAAAAAACAGCTCCAAATAGGTAAACCTCACATTTTCCACAATACCCTTTGATTGTAAAGGGTTCATCATTGTTCATTGCCGGTTATTTTTTAATCTTCATGATCTTTTTTTTTTTTGGCATTAAAAAAACAAGTCACCCTTTTTCGCTTGTTTCTTATTTTTATCATAGTTGTTGTAGTTCAGTAAAATGTTTGGCAATAAAAACTATATCTTTCGGCTACCTTAGATTTGAATTTTGATCCTCCAACATCTACAGTTCCATAAAAATTTTCTCTAGAGCCCCTTTCTCATAATTGTTTCGGAATATTTTTTTTAAAGATTTTTTTGGGGACAGAATGAAACCCCTGCCCGCCCCTCCCTTTTGGGAAACTTCAAACCATTTTTTTAAACCCCATAAGGGGTTTTTAAACAGCCCCTTTTGTTGGTCATACATTTTTTAAATTATTTGGGAGATTTTTTTTGGAAACTTTTATCGTTTATGTTTTTCCCCAGAGGATATCTGATCAACATTACCCAAAAGTTTTTCACGTAATCGTTTAAACACAGGTATAGTTTTTTTTTGATGTTCCCCCTTTTTTTCTCTATGATCTTTTAGATTTAAAATTTGGGTTTTTCTGGGTACCTTTTTCCGGGGGCAAAACCTGTTTGTTCTTTCTGCAATTTCCTCTTTTAATTTCCCTTTCATTCTTTCAACAAAAATTTTTTAAACCAAATTTTGCTGCTTTTGCTTAAAATGAAATTGTCCTGTTATTTTTACAAGAGTTTTTTTAAGCCCGAGCTTTAGAGGGTGTTGGACCCCCTTCCAATCTTTTTGAGTCTTTTTTTTAAAGCGATAGTTAGTTTTGGGGTCACTGTTGCGTGGGCACCAGGTCTTTTTTTGGGGTTTTTTATGCAATTTTTCCCCTTTTTTGGTTTCAGCAAATGTAGAAAATTTGGGTTTGGTTTTTCCCTTTTGGGCGGGTAAAAAAACCCGGTAAAAGTGTTTTGGGTGGTGTTAAAACCCGTATTGACTTTTAAACTGGGATGATTTGAAATACAGAATTCAAAAAAAATTCTTTACCTCTTTCATTTATATCCCCAAGGGCCGAATTTTCCACGGGTGTCTTTTTAGATAATTTTTTCCTACTTTGGCTTTAAAAGGCCCCCAAAGGGAAAATTTTACATCTCTGTTGGGGATTGTGCCCCTAAAGTATCTTAGAGAGAGTTAAAAAAATTTCTTTTTTCCTTCATAAACTTGCAATATTGGTTGGTGCGTACATGTAAAAAACTAATATTTTTAAGGTTTTTTACTTTTTATTCTGACTTTTAAAAGGGCGTCATTTATTGGGCTGTCCCCAAATTAGGGCATTTGAAAGTTTTTTTCGTGAAAAATCATAGCAACTCCGGGGACTAAAAATTTTCCTTTTCTTTTTTCCAAAAAAAAAACTGTTTTTTTTTTCCTTTATTTTTAAAATTTCCATTATTTTTTCCAAATTTGGTCTACTTATTCCTGTATTTGAAGTTGATCTATCCATTTCGTTACAGACAGTATGTAATTTACCCACTCTTTCATTTTCCTTAAGTTCCAGGGTTCCGATTTTTAATGTTTCTAAATTGGAATTTTTCCCCTTTGTTTTCTTTGTCTTCCAGATGCATTTTTTAACTTTGTGAGCCGGGTTTGGCCCACTGACAAACGCCCCCTTGAAAAACCACGCAGGGGCGATGTGGTATGAATTATTTTTTATTTTTTGCCCTTTAATCTTTGGGTGTGGGAGGTTTGCCCAGGAGAAAAAAAAAGTTGAGGGAATCCCCCGGGGCTCCTTCTCAACTCGCGTCTCCAACAAACCAGGAGGAACTATCTCTGCCGTTTTTTAAAACAGTTACACTGTAATACCCCAGACATTTTTTTTTGGGGAAAAACCCGTAATCATAAAAACTGAAGGTTTTTTTCACCAGAATCCACGCCCTGCTGCCGAAATTTTTCACCGAAAACCCGGTAAGGGGGGGGCAAATTTAGGGTGCACCCTTTTTAAAAGGGAAACCCCGGGGTAAAAGTTTATTGTCAAACCCCAGGAAGGTAACAGAAAATTTTGTTTTTTTTTTTGTTATTTGCTCGGCCACACAGATTAACGGGTATAAAACCCAATTACTTTGGGCCCTTGCGGGGGTATTGATACTTTTTTTTCGGTTTCACTCTTTTTTTTCTAAATTTGACTGGGGAACAAAATGAGACATTTATTTATGGGGAATGGCTTTTATGCTGGTCACGGTCAGGTCAGCTAGGGGAGGGAGAGGGGAACCCGGGGCCTTTAAACCGGGGCCGGGTGCTTGCCCACAAACTTTTTTGGGCCCAAAAAAGGGGGAGATATAAAGGGCACCTATCCCCTCCAAAAACCAAATGGTTTTTTAAATTGGATCCGCCTGGTAACCAGCTACGTGTCCACTGATAACAGAAATAGACTTCTGTAAAATGTTATAGAGGGGAAAGAGGGGAAGGGGAAGGGGAAAGGAGAGGGAGAGAGGGGGAGAGGAGAAGGAGGGGAGAAAAGAGAGAGAGAGAAAAAGGGCAGAGGAGAAGAGGAAAAGAGAGAGAGAGTGAGGGGGGAGAGAGAGAGAGAGAGAGGTGGAAAGAGAGAGAGAGAAGAGAGAGAGAGTGATTTCCCAGTTTTAAGGTCACTAACGGGACGGGCCCGGTGCCTGACCTTGCCCCCCCATATCTCCGGCAGCTTTTTCGTATTTTTCCCCCCCTGCTTTCTTACTTTTCCCTTTCCACACCACGTGTTGGGGGGGGACGCTACAAATTTATACCCAGGATCCCTCTTGGGACAGTTCGTCCCAAACCCCCGGGCGGGGTAAGGTCAGGCCACCTTCACCTTCAGGCGGGGGGGCCCTGACACTTTAGCCTGCTCACCGTTTTTACCCATAGACATTGTCTTGTGTTTTTCCCTTAGGGGTTGTATTTTTTCATCTATAAAAACAACCCTTATGGGAAAAACCCATAACTACCATTCAGCATTGTAATAGAGTTCTGAACCCATTTTAACTGGTAGCAGCAGTGGCCATTGAAATCCTTTAGGCTCCCAACACAACACACCACTTCCAAAAAAAACCGCTTGCCCTGTTCAAGACATGTCAAAAAAAACCTTTGAAAGTACATGTTTGGGGCCTCTTTATTTTTTTTCCCCCTTCCTTCTTCTCCCAAAAAGTGTTAAGCCTTTGGGAAATTTTTTTGGGGAAAAAATGCTAATTTGACAGCAAAGGGGCATGTTAAAAACACTTTTTTTTGCCCCTCAGATCGCTTTAAACCCGGGGTGATAAAGGTAGTGGTCAACAAACATAAATATCGTTTTTTTTTTTAAAGGAGTTAATTAATTTCTTTCATTATTAGAGATTTTTTTTGTTTCAACCCCAATGAAATGAATGCATTCTGCGCATATAATTAAATGGTGAATTAAATGTGGTATTTAAAGTAATTTTGTATAGTTTAAGCATTGCAAATTTTTACCTCAGTTTTGAAATAATGAACTTTTAAAATTTGTGATTCCCTCCTGTGTGAGGCCCTTTTCACTCTCATTAAAATAAAAAAAAAAACAAAAAAAAAGGGAATAAAAAAATTTAAAGAAACCAAACTTTAAAAACTGAAAACTTAAAAAAAAACCGGCTGAGGTACTTAACACCCCCTCTTAAACTATTGCCATTTTTTTTCCCCTTCTATCTAGCTTTTACGTGTATGTTTGGGTTTTCCCCGACGATAACCGACAAAAAGGCCCAACCAAAGGGGGGACCCGGGCTCCCGATTTTCATAAAAAGTAGGTGGTTTTAAAAACCGTCCCAGGATGTAGTGGACGGGCGCCCCCCCTTGCCGAGGACCCGTAAAATCCAGCGAAGGACCAAAAAAACTCGTCAGCGCGGGTACCTTTCGCCCCAGGTGCTGTGGATGGGCGCCGCTTCCCTTTGGACAAACTGAAGATCCAGTCAACTCCGGGAGTCGTCAGCACGGGACCCGCCATGCTGAGATATGCCTCCTGCCCGGAGTCTGTAGATCCGGAAAAAAGTTTACGAGGATTTGGGGACTAGCATGAACCGAAAAGGGCCCCGGGAAACGAGATCTTTGGGGAAATTTAGGGAAAGGGGAAACCCCGCCGGGGTTGGGCCGGGGCGAGGGCTATGGGGGAAATCTAGAAAATCCGAAGTCAAGGAGGACCTGTCAAGATTTTTCGAGGCCCTTTGGGGGAAGCGAGGACGGACAAAAATTTTACCCTAGGACCAAAAAGAAGATGGGGCCAAAACCCTGAAACGCGAAAAACAATGCCCACCCAATTAGGTCCCCTTTGAGGCAAATCAAAGGCCCCTTGAGGGTGAGGCATGAGTGGGCCCCAAGAATTACGTGGGGAAAGGTCTTTAAAACAGATGGTACCTTGCCCTCACCTTGCTACCCCCAACCCCGGCGGGCTGTTTTTTAATTTTTTCCCCCTAGCGGCTCACTATTCCCCCCCAAAACACGTGTTCGGGGGGACGCTCACTCTTATACCGGGGATAAACTTAATTTAGACAGTTCGTGCCTACGCCCGGCGGTAAGGTCGGGCGGCTTGGGTTTTAAGGCGGGCCCGCCGACACGAACCGCCCCTCCCCGCTTTAACATAACATGGGTCTCGTGTGTTTTCCTTTAGTGTTGTACTCTTGGAAAAAAAGGTCAATTTCGTAAAAATACAACTAAAACCCCCCCTAAAAAACCCACTGTACCAGATTTCCCTAAAAGGTTTTACAGAGAGGGGAGAGAGATAGAGAGAGGAAAAGTTTAAATAAAGTGAAACAAATAATATTCTGAAAAAAAAAAAGGGTTTGGGAAATTAAAAAAATTTCCCGGGGATTAAGGAAAAAAATAAGAAAGGAATGATAATAAATTAACCCTCATGGCCGAAATTTTTTGACGTTTTTTCGTTTGCAATCTTCACCAAAAAATGTTTATTTAAATTCTCACAAAAGACTGTTTGTAAAACCCAAGGGCTTTTTAAACATTGGGGAATCCCCCGGGGGTAGAGGGAGGGGGAAGGGTTGGGGCCCTAGAAAGGAAAGTAATTTGGGTTTTGCATGACAAAAATGGACCCCCCCCCCGGTATCTTAAAAAAGAAAATTTTGGCGGGGGGTGGGAGGGGGGCGAGGGCAGGGAAGGGATGGGGCCCAAAATGGGGGGGAGGGGCACGAAGGGGGGAAAAGAATATGAATAAAAAAAAAAACAAAAATTTTGATAACAATAAACGGATGATAGCAAACTTGCCGTTTAAATGAGGGGCGGTTTTTCCCCTCCTTTTTTTACAGCGTTTTTCCTCTTTTAAACCCCAGGGCCCCCCGCGCCCCTTCAACAAAAAACCAAAAAAATGGAAAGGGTTTTGCCACGCTTTCCCATAAAAAAGGGAATATTCAAAAATTTGTACAAAAAAAAGATACTCTTTTTTTAAAAATTTTTGTCTTCATGTGGTAAAATTTTCATTGAATTATTGTTACCCGGCCCCCTGCCCTTCGCCAAAAACCCACAAGGCAGGCTGGGCAAACGGCGTGCATCCCCATTTTTTGTGAACACTGAACAGCTCCAAAGGCACCGGGAACCCACCCGCCCCCAGAACCCAGGGGGGAAACGCCACCTGGAGGGGCGGGCACGAAAAAAACCAAATAACATTTTCCCTTTTATTTCCAAAAGGGCCCATTTACCCTTTACACTTTTCTATAGGAAACAATCCGGGGGGAAACCCACCCATGTCACACTGATGATACGGGCTTAAACAGGGCAAAAAAAATTTATAAGGTCAAAAAGGGGCACCACAAAGGTTTCCTGTACAGGAGCAGCCCCAACCGGGTCTCCACGGGAAAGCACCCCCAACCACGTCTTAAAGGGGACAGCACCCAAAAACGTCTCTCTTGGTTGTTCCTCCCGCCCTTCGTCACAGCCACTGCACATGTTTCCCCCAGGCCCCTTTCTTTTAACACATCCCCGGTCCCCTTTTTCATTTTTAACTGGGGTTTCGCAAGAGACAAAGACCCACTGGCGTAGCACATCCCCCCATATCAAGCAAAACCGGACCCGTCTGTTTCTGAGATTTTCAAAACCCTTTGAAAACAAACTAAATAAAAAATTTTAAATAAAACAGTTCTCAAAAACCCAAAAAAAATTTTTAAATTCCAGGGGGCTTTTCTTCGTTTCCCTCGCTGGGGTCGCTCTGGGGGGGTGGGCGGCGGCAGATTGGCAGGGCACCCAGGGGGGTATCTTCCTGCCCCAAGACCGGGTCATGGTCACCTTTGCCCGTCTTGCATCCCCCTAAACCGCCCCAAAGCTCGTCCTCTTTCTCGGTCAGCGTCCCCAAAGCCCTATGGGCCCGCTACGGGGAAAAACGTCACCCTTCTTTTTCCCCCATGCCCCCAGGAGTAGTTTTCCTGGCCCATGGAAACGCCACGGGCCGGTGCCCCAAAAGTCCTCGGGAAGTCAGGAAAGGGCCCCAAACCCCCAACCAATTTCCCGCTCCCCGAGGGACTCTTTTTGGAGCTCCACTTCCTCACAATGCCCACTTTGCACCAGCGGCACCTTGGGGGCCTTATCGGAAAAATTTTGGCTACCAACACTGTAACAAACCCCTCCCCTGGCCCAAAAAGGCTCCCCCCAAAACCGCTACGCCACTTTCCAGCTCCCTTTTTTTTGAAGGGGGCTCCACAAAGGCCCTCCTCCACCCCATCACTTTGACTTTTCCACCGTATTCTAGACTCTGTCCTGGGGGCAAGGGGCCAGTCGCTCAGCCGAAAATCTGCACACCAAACCCCTTGGAAGAAGGGCACCTCTTCCCCGGGTGCCCCCCCAGCTTCCGTCCAAGGCGAAACCCCCGCCTTACCCCTGCGTCAGGTGTCAAGGGCCCCAGCAAACATTGCTCGCCCAGATCACCACTAAAACCGGCACCTCTGAAACCTGCTCCCCAGGGCCAAATTTACGAGCCTCCACTCCCCCTTGGCTGCACCAAATTCCCCGTGACACCCCACGGGCTCTTTTGGTGCCCTGGAAGTCCCCAAGGGGCCCCCATACCCGGGCCGCCCCTAGGGTCTTCTCAGCCCCAGTGTCCCGGGTCAGGGGGCCTGGCTTCCCATTTTACTGACCCCCCACCTGCAATCCCGGTTCGAGGGCACCCTTACCCAAGGGGGGCCCCGGGGAAACCCGGGGACGGCTGGGTTTGGGCCCCCTTCCCCACCTTCCGAGTTTCCGCCTGAAACCACTTCCTACCTTAGGACATAAAAACTGGGAGGTGACCATACCTGCCACAGTCCTGCAAAAACCTGCGGGAAAGGCATCAGAACCTTTCCGGTTGAGGGGACGTGTTCCCCCCCTCCCTCGGGACACGACTACGCGGGTGCCCTACCTCTCCGCACCCCCAAACACAACCCTTTGGGAAAAAATTTTCTCGGGCTCACCTTCCTCAATGCTATTTTCTCCCCTTTAGCCTCCGGCTCCGGAGGGCACGGCGGTGCTGAAACGCCTGGGGCCCCAGGCCACGGTTGCCTTCAGGAAGGCCTCGAAATCCAAAGGCCCTCGCCCCGGGGGCCCCCTGCAGGTCCCCCGGGTGGGGCCTGCTTGACGTAGATTTGGGAGTGCTGGTCCTGTAAAAGGGCAACAAAAAATACGGGGGCCCGGACCCGATCATCTCTTCCCCCCAGCCGCAGGGGAAAACCTCCTTACCAACACCCTCCCCACCTGCGCCCGCTGGGACAGTGTCCCCGCCCCGCTCACGGGGTTCCCCTTTTTTCAAGTGGGCCCCATATACCTCGGGGCCGGTTGGGGGTGCCCGAAAAAGGGGTTTAAAAGCCTCTGCCACGCTGGTTAAAAAGGCCGTTGGGATGCCGGCAGATGCCCCAAAAACTTTCCACCGCGGGGCCCCTTAGCGCAAATTACCAGTGCAGGGCCTTCTCTTCCTGGGTCCAGCCCCCGGGCAGAGCCACATTCAAAATTTGGGGAACATACCTCCCTGGGCCCCCTTCCCGTGTACTCAGGGTGGGTTACCCCCTCACGAAAGTCCCCGGAGGCCCGGGGCGCAGGGTGGAGAACGCCCTCCGTGAACTAAAACACCTGGGGGGGAGGGAAAGGGGGGGAGGGGGGCAACGAGGGGGGTTGACCAGGTTTCCAGTTTGCCCCCCACCTATACCCAAGGGAACGGTTCCCCAAAGGGTCCCCCCTCATTTTTGCACGACCACTGGCTTTCCCACACGACGCTTTCCGAGGGGCCCCGGGGGTTTTTCCCGCCACAGACCCCCGGCAGAACCCCCGTAAATCTGGGCAAACCCGGCAAACTTTTTGGGCCCCCAAACCCTTTTGCCTTCTTCCTTGCAACGTTTCTACCCCTCTGAAAGCCGGCCCTTTTCCCCCTTCAATTCCTTCCCCCCAGGGCCCCGAACCCCGCCCTTGGGGTATGCACCTCCTCCATCATTTTACCCCTTCACACGTTGCGGCCTTGGGGCTGTACTTTCTTAGTCCCCCATCTTCACAGATTTCAAGATTGCTTGTAGCCCCCTCAACAAGTTGGCAGAACTTTCCTCTGCCTTCTTGGCCTGCATCCGGGCAGATGGTGGGGCCCCGCTCGCGTGGCCCCCTGTGCCCCTCTTCTGGCCCCCTTTTTGCCATTTTCCCCCCCATACCCGGCCCGCATTTCAGTGATCAAGTCCCTTTGGCTCGGCTTACCTCCCCTCGGCCTGCCCCCATCCCTAGCCTTTCCCCTCGCCCCATGGTGCCGCCACTTTGGACACATTTAAATCGGAAATCACTTTATCAAAAAAATCCAAATCCCCCCTCCTTTACACCCTTTGTTTGCCGACCGCCCCTCTCTCTGCCCCAAAAACCCCGGCAGGGTAGGCAGGGCCCGGGTGTTAAAATAAAAGGGTCGTGAAAAACTGAACAAACTAAACGGGTAAAAGGACCCCCTTTCTTGGGGTTGCAGGGGGGATTGATACTGGTATTTTCCTTTACTCTTTTTTTCTGAGTTTACACCACGGGAGTTTAAAACACCCCAAGACATGGCTAGTTTTAATTGGGCCCGCGGAGGTCACGGTCCCGTGCCCGGAGAGAGGGCGGAGCTGAACCCCGGGGCGGTGGTAGCTTTTGCACGAACTCCCGGTCCAAAAAGGGGGGGTCAGATTATAAAATGTGACCTCCGCCCTCCCCTGAGGGGGGTGGTTCTTATTTAGGGGAAATTTGGGGTCCACGTGGAAAACAGCCACGTGGTCCAAATGGTAAAAGAAAAAGAATTATCCACATCCCGTAAAAAGAAAAAATTTCCCATCTTTAAAAAAACAGCTCCCAAAAGGCACCGGGCACCACGAGGGGGAAAAGCCCAAAAGGCGAGCCCGGGGACGAAAAAAAAACACAAAATAACAGTCCTTTTCCCTTTAAATTTTCCCCAAGTTTTTTTACCCGTACCTTTTCATAGCCAAACAGGGGGAAAACCCGCATGTCCCCACTGAAAGATACAGCTTAAACAGGGAACACAAAGTTAAATTTTCGGTCACAAAGGGGAAACACAAGGTCTGTAAAAGGAGCAGCCCCCCCAAACCCCGTCTCCAAAAGGAAACAACCCCCCAACCACGTCTTCACAGGAAACAGCCCCCCCAACCACGTCTCTCTTTGGGTTGTTTCCCCCCCTTCCTGCTCACAGCCAGCTGCATCATTTGCCCAAAGGGCCCCCACATGTTAACACATGCCCAGGTCAAACCTTTTTTGTTAAAAAACGTTTTTCGCACGAGACCCCAAAAACCCACTGGCGTTTCATTATTTTTTCTTTCTCACTCATTTCCATCGCCTTTTCTTTCCCCATTCCCTCTCTCCCTCCCGGGTCATTTTTTCTCTCCCCCCTTCTTGGTGAAAGAGGGTGAGTGGTGTCTGAAAAACCCTAAGTATTTTTTGACGAAGATAAAATCGAAAAACCGGGCAAATACTTTCTTTTATTGTGAAAATTTTTCATTCCCCTTCATATCTTTTTTACACTTTTGTAACGATGTGAGTGGTTGTGTTGGGGCGTGGGTGGTGTGTGGGTGTATGTGTTTGTGGTTGGGGTGGGGCGTGCGTGGTGTGCGTGGGGAGTGTGCCCTGCGTTGGGGGTGGTTTTGGTTTCGTGATGCGGGTGGTGGGGCGTGCGTGCGTGCGCGTGCGGCGTACGTGCGGGGGGGTGCTGCGGGTGTGTGTGGTGCGTGCGTGCATGTGTGGGTGTTGGTGTGTGTGTGGTGTGTGGTATTTTGTTTTATGGTGTGCGTTGGGGTGCGTGTGTGTTGGGTGTGTGTGTGTGTGGGGTGTGTGTAGTAATGCCAAAAAGGGAAAGAACGGGGGTTTCCCCACTACTACTGAGGGTGTAAAAAAGGGAAATATTTAAAGAAAACCGGGAAACCGCAATCGATTTTTCGGGAAAAATGACCTAACCGCAAAAAAATTAAAAGTAACAATGACCGTAACCGGGTCATTAATCATAGTTAAAAATTTTTTAGCATGCACACCAGGAAATACCTTACGGTTTTGTTCATGGGGGCATCATAGGGAGAAAGTAGGGAAATTTAAAATGATTATCATAATCAATATTTGGAACTGGTAATAATTTTAACCCACCCAATTATACCCCGTCCCTCCCCCCCCTTCAAACAAAGGGGACTGGACCCAAAAGCCTCACCTTAAAGATCACAAAAGGGGTTTAAAGGGCCGCGGGAAAATGGAAAAACGCAATCAATGGGCTGTAACCGAAAACATTATCAATGACCGTAAACCCCAAAAACATTACCCCACACCTAGAGGACCCCCTTTCCCCTTTTCTCTGAAAACCCTATGCCCGGTACCAAAAGATGATCCCCCCCCCCCCAAACCCCCTTTCCCCCTCCCCACCCCCA
Source organism: Penaeus monodon (assembly GCF_015228065.2). Taxonomy (NCBI): domain Eukaryota; kingdom Metazoa; phylum Arthropoda; class Malacostraca; order Decapoda; family Penaeidae; genus Penaeus; species Penaeus monodon. The sequence continues at coordinate 4,551,345 of NC_051426.1, read as the reverse complement.
CCCCCTCTTCCATACCCCCCCACCCCCCCCCCCCAAAAAACCCCAAAATTCATCATGTTTAAAAAAGTACCTTATGATAATTAAAACCCCGTTACACACACGAGGGGAACACCCCTTTCCCAATGAAAAAAAGGGCCCCATTTAAACCAAAAACCCATGCTAGGTTTTCCCCAGATGACCCTCCTCCCCTCCACACCCCCACCCCCCGCAATTAAATTCCCTCGTGTTTGAACTTGTTTCCGGATCCCAGAAATTTACCCCGTTCCGACCCAGTGGGCCCCCCCTCCTAATGGGAAAGGGGAAAAATAAAAATTCCCCCCCAATGCCAGGGGTCCACGTTGAAACCACCACCACCACCCCCTTCCCTTACCCTCCCACCCCCCCCCGCAATTTTTCCCCTCAGGGTTTAAAAATTGTACCGGGGTCGAGAATTTAACCCGGTTTCAGAGAATTATAAACCCTCCTAATTAATCTTTAAACCCCAAAAAGTCCCTTTAATGATGTCAATACACCCCACCTAAAAAAAAAAAAAAGGGTTCCCCCTCACCCCCCCTTTTCCCCCCTTTCCAAAAACCAAAACCCTTTCCCCCCCCTTTTTCCCACCCCCCCCGCCCCACATTTCCCCATACCCAAAGGAAAAATAGTAAGAAAAAAAAAGCAAAAAAAAACAAAAACCAATTTTAAAAAAAGGGATAATACAGCCCTGCACTGAAGTCGAGTGACCCCCTCCTAAAGAATGTGCAATCATAACCAACCCCAAAACCCGGTTTTCACTGATGACCCACCCCCCTCTCACCCCTCCCCCCCCCCCACAACCCCCCCCCCGCAATATCATCTGTTTTAAAATTGTACCCGGGTCGAGAATTTTCCCTGTTACAGCAGTGACCAACCCCCCTAAGAATGAAACTGTCATAATTTAATAACCCTAATGCCCCCCCCTGTTCCCCCCCCCCCCCATCAGGTTTGGTCCACAACAGGTTTTTAATGAAACCCAAAAAATTTCCGTTCGTCCCCCCGCCGCGACAAGGAAAAAATACAAAATTAAATTTAAAAGGTTATAAAACGCGGTTTTACGAATAACTTTTTTTTTTTATTTTTATGGTGTAAGCGATTTTGGAAGGAGAAGAAAATGGTTTTGCCCAATTGTTCCCAAAGGGCCCCCACCACCCCTCCCCTCCCCTCCAAATCCTAAATTTTGTTTTTTTCTAAGAGAATTATCACTGGTTCATTTGTGTTTGTAACGATTTCTAACTATTTTGGGGAAGATGAAATTATTGGATAGATCATCTCACCGGTTGGGAGCTCTTTGGAAAGTTTGATAGGGCATGTGTCAGGACCATCTTTTTAGCGATTTAATTAGAGCTGTCTGGAAGATAATTCTTTTTTTCGATCGTATCCTCCCTTAAAAAGACATCTGCCACCAAAATTAACCCCTTTTCTTCATTTTCGGGGAAAATCTCCCGGGGGCGATGGGTTTATTTTTTGTAGGGAGGTGGGTTTCTCCATTTAATTTTTCTTCTCCCCTGGCGTTTCTGTCCCCTCAAAGGTTTTACTCACCAAAAGAAATAAAAAAGGGCTTTAAATACCCAAATTTGGGGGCAATATTTCCCTGTGGCAACTACTGATATTGTTTGGGGGGCGGGGGGGGGGGAGCGGAAGGGGGCCCCATCTTTTAAAAATTTTTAAATAGGTTCTTACATCCCAAAGACATCTTATAATAAAAAAATAGTTTTTTTTGAAAAAAAGGGTCATGAAAATTTTTGTTGTCTTTATTTGACTCTCAAACTTTTCACCCCAAAAATACGCCCCAAGAGGCGATAACCAAAAAAACAGGGTTAAAGTTTCTCTGTAAAAGTAAATGCGATAAACCAAAATTTGCACGTTTCAACTTATAAAACTAAAAGGTTTTTTAACCCAATAGATTGAAAAGGGACCTGGTTTTTTTCTATTTAGAGAGCAAATTTAAAAGGGGTTTTTTTAAGGGACTACACCAGGGAAAAAACGGGGTTTTTCCCCATCGTTTTTTACGCCCGAAAAACCTAATTTTCTAAACCAAAATAGCGTCACTACTTGCCCATTGTATAACTATTTGGGTTTAAAATTGGTTTAATGACTCGACCCAAAAAGGGCCCTGTTAAAAGGCGAATTTATCACCCCTCTAAACAATAACAAATAACCGCCAAGGGGAAAAAAAACCCAACCGCAGGCCATGAATCAGTCCAGGTAATGACCAAAAATTTAAGGTGTTGGGCCCGAGAACAGGTTTATCCTTCCTTTCCCCCCTACCCCCTCCCCGGGCCCCCCATTTCCCCCAAAACCCCATCAAACCCATAAAAGTAAAAAAAGAAGCAAACAAACAAATCCCCCAGTCACAATCCTGCTTAAGGGAAAAATACAGCCCCTTTTACTGAAGTGTTACAGGTTTAAAAGATCACAATTTTAGCTAATGAAACGTTTACACGGGTCAATATGATAGCCCCTGGGCAATTGTCGCTGACGACCCCCTCCATCATCATCCCCCCCCCCCCCATAGGGCCCTTTTTTATCTCAAGCTTTCCAAACAACTTCCCAAGAGGCGATAACACAAATAAAAGGCTTAAGCTCTGTTAAATGTTTAAAAGCGGTTTAACCCAAAATTTTATACTTTGCAAAGTTTATACCTTTTAAAACTAAAAAGGGGTTAAATTTCCCAATTTTAAAGAAAAAAACGCTGGGCTGATTCCCTTTCGATAGCCCGAATAGTGTTTTCAAGGGACTAAACCCGGTCCCAAAAACGGGTTTTTCCCCCCCCATATTTTTCCCCTGAAAAACCGATTTTCTACCAACTAGCGTCACCCCCCTGTCCCATTTTTGACTCATTTTTTGTTTTGCTAATTAACCCAAGGGGGCAATGCAGTATATTTTCCCAAAATGGGGTTTCCCGCCGCATTTCTCGTGTTTTTCAATTACCAAAAGCAACTTAGGGAAATATATTTTAAATTTTTCCCCTTTAAAACCCATATTTTATAAAAATATATACGGGGCGAGCGTATCCTTTCCCTAAGAGAGGGATAACAAAGCACCCCCGTTTTTTTATGATATCAAAAACAGAAATGGACTAGCTTTCAGCCAATTTTCTTCCCCCCCCCCCCCGAAATTTTTATGTACCTGGCCCACCCCGTATTAGGAAGAAAAAGAACGATTTCAAAAGGTAACAATATTGTTTGCGCATTCAGGGACCACCTTTTTTAAATAAAAACATACATATATTTTCTTAAAAACTTTTTTCAAAAAGAAAATATCTTTTAAACGCAATGAAAAAAAAACTTTCTTTTCGACCTCTTCCACATTTTCGAAGAAAAATTGATATACCGCATGCCCCAAAAGAAGGGAAAAATCCCCCTTTACCTAAAAATTTTTCAATATGCCACTAGTTGCTCAGTGACCCAAAAATGTTAAAAAACCCTGTAAATTATTAAAAAAAAAAAGGCTTTTATTAATTGTTAACACAAATTTTCCCCCCTTTTTTCAATTGACTCTTTACCAAACCAAGAACTTTTTTTAAGAATGAAAAAAAAAGGGAAAAAATATAAACCCCCCCCTGAATAATGCTTTTTTAATTTTTTCGCATCTGGCAAAACCCCACAACAAATTTCCCTTAAAAACAGAGATTTTTGGGCCAGGGAATTTTACCAGAGGGGTAAAAAAATACATGGGACCCCGATGCGATAGATCTTGCAGGGCAGCATGTGAATTTTTCCCAAATGATTTCGTTTTTTTTTTTCTTTTAAAAACCAGTTATCAACAACTATATTTTATTTTCTTAAAACAAAAAAGTTCTTTGCAAAAAAATAAAAAAATAAAGGTGCTTTCTTGTTGTGTGTCTACATTTGTATTTTGGTTTTTAAAACGTTTAAAATGATATGGCGAGCCAAAATACAAATCGAGGAGGTAAGTTATGAGAAAGGGTTGAAAAACACAGCCTAAAGGGGAAAAAACCGCAACCCAAGCAATATTTTTTTTTAAAAGACAAATAAAAAACATTCGTTTTAGGGGGAAAAAAAAAATTTTGCATTACCTCATAATAAGGGAGGGAAAAGCTTATTTTCATAACTTTAAAAAAAGGGAAAAACCCTTTTTTTCAAATACAAGGGTTAAAATTTAAGTATATGTATATGAACTGAAAGTTTTTTAGACTCGGGAAAAAAATATGGTAAGGGTTTAAAATTTTTTATAGGGATTGCTATCATCTTAACAAAAAATTTATTTTTTCTAAAAAAGGGCCCTTTCCCAAACTCTGACAATACTCCAGGCAATATCCAGATAAAGGGCGACCCCGACAGGGATCAGAGAATACCCCGCTTGTCACAGAAATGCCTTTTATCGAATTTGTAAAAACCCTTAAGGCCCTTTCGAAGTGAGGGAAAAGGCGAAAATAGAGCGCCCAAACCCTGGAAGTAAATTTTTTGTCTCGTTTCGTGAAGAAATGCATAGTTAATTAATATCTAAAAGGAAATCGCACCCCCCTTTAATCATTTACCAAGGTAAAACCCCCCTGTTTTGATAGCTAGAAATTTTAGAAAAGCTCGCCCTTTCCCCATCAAACATGCCAAACTTGTTGGCGACCTCACCCTTCTCCTAAATCTGCCCCCCTCCCCCTTTTCCCCCCGGGGCTAAGCGCGATTCTGTATTTACCCCAACGGATGTAAAAAAGGTGATTATAATCATAATTGGAGCATAACATAAATTCACACAACATAAATATGTATTTACATTTATTGACTTAGAAAATTTGGGGGTGTTTAATTTGCCATATCAAAATTGGAGGTTCCTTCGAAGAAAAAAATAAAATTTGATAAAAGAAAACCGTAATATTCTTTTATTAGTAGTATAAAAAAGTTTTCTGTATGGGCTGCAATACACAATCAAAAATAGTACAAACTTTTTTGCGATTTAATTTTCAGAATTTTTAATTTCCCTCATTCTTTGTTTTTCTTTTCGCTTTCCTCGCATTTTTTTATTTTTTCCCTTTGCGACAAAATACGACGGTTTTGCAGGGCCCCGATTTTTCTGTCTTCCAGGGATGTCCCCCTCTGTCGGAAGGGGCTCAGATTTTATAGAGGCTTATAAATACTAAAACCGCATCCAAAACCATTACATGCTAGTATTTTATCCCAAAAATTTCCTTTTGTAAAAGTGTATTCTTTTTCTTTAAAAGACAAATAATGCTTTCCCAAAGGTTTAATTATGTATTTTTTTTCATTTAAAAAAAAACCCTCTTTAAAACCCTTTCTATTTAAAAAAGAACCCCCCTTCCCCTTTGGGGTTTGGTGGGCAAACTCCCGGGCCCGGTCCCAACCCCCCTCGTTGCCTCCCTCACCCCCCCCCTCCCCCCCAGATTTTTAGTTCACGGGGAAAGCGTTCCCTCCCCCCGCCCGCCCCTCAGGCCCCCGACATTCGTAACGTAAACCAGCTGAGTAAAGATGGGAAAGGGGGCCTGGGAGGGATATGGGGCCCGCCCAATTTGAAATGCTGGCATCTGCCCAGGGCTGGAGCCAGAAAGAGAAGGCTCTGCAGCTGGTAACAGCGCTAAGGGGCCCCGTGTTGGAAGTGTTGGGGCATCTGCCGGCATCCCAACATGCCACCACCAGGCCGAGGTATATCGGGCCCGCTTGAAGAAGCGGACTCGTGAGCGTGGCGAGACACTGTCCCAGCTGGCGCAGGATGTGGAGGTGCTGGTAATGAGGTCGTACCCTGCGGCTGCGGAAGAGATGATCGTGGTCCTGGCCCGCGATTTCTTTGTTGACACTTTGCAGGACCAGCAGCTGCAAATCTACGTCAAGCAGGCACACCCTGAGGACCTGCAGGTGGCGCTGGCGAGGGCCTTGGAGTTCGAGGCCTTCCTGAAGGCAACCAGTGGCCTAGGGCCAGCTGCTCAGCACCGCCGTGACCTCCGGGGCCGGAAGGCTAAAGTGGAGAAAATAGCATTGAGGAAGGTGAGCCCGAGAACTTTCCAAGGCTTGTGTTGGGGCTGCGGAGAGGTAGGGCACAGACGTAGTCAGTGTCAGAGGGAGCGGAGAACACGTCCTCTCAACCGGACGGATTCTGATGCCTTCCAGCAGTGCTGCAAGGACTGTGGCAGGTATGGTCACCATCCGAGCGCATGTCCTAAGGCTAAGGAAGTGGTACAGGCGGAAAAGGCTGGAGAAGGGGGCCGAAACCCAGCCGTCCTCGGTTCCCGGGCCCCGACTTGGGTAAGCTGCCGTCGAACCAGCACGATGCAGGTGGAGGGCTCAATAGATGGGAAGCCATGCCGCCTGACAGTGGACACTGGGGCTGAGAAGACCCTAGTGCGGCCTGATATGTTGGCCAATATGCAACTTCCAGACGCACCACAGAGACTGTGTGGTGTCATGGGGCATTGTGTGCAGCTCAAGGGGCCAGTGGAGGCTCGTATTGGCGTGGGCAGCACGGTGCAGAGGCTGCCGGTGTATGTGGCTGATCTGGACGAGCACTGTTTGCTGGGCCTTGACTACCTGACGCAGAGTAAGGCGTGTGTTGACCTTGGACGGAAGCTGGTGAGGGTGCACGGTGAAGAGGTGCCCTTGCTTCCAGAGGTTGGCTGTGCAGAGGTAGTTACAGCTGAGCGACTGCACCTTGCCCCCAGGTGCACCTTGCCCCCAGTCTAGAATCCGGTGTCGACTGTCAAGAGTGCTGCGTGGAGTAGAGGGCCTCATGGAGCCCAACCAAAACTTGCAGCTGGCTGATGGTGTAGCGGTTGGGCGGAGCCTTGTTGGACCAGGGGAGGGGTTAGTTACAGTGTTGGTAGCCAACTTCTCCGATAAGGCCCAGAAGGTGCCAGCTGGTGCAAAGCTGGGCACTTGTGAGGAAGTGGAGCGTCCAGAAGAGTCGTCGGGGAGCGAGGAGTTGGTTGGTGTGGGGCCGTTGCCTGACTTCCTCGAGGACTTGGCGCACCGGCTGTGGCGTTACCATGGGCCAGGAAGCTACTCCTGGGGCCATGGTGAAAAAGAAGATGACGCTAGCCCCAGTAGCGGCGATGAGGACGTGGCAGACGCTGACCGAGATGAGGACGAACATTTGGACTGTGAGGGCGATGCAACAGACGTCAATGGTGACCATGAGCCAGGTCTTGGGACAGGAGATACCCCTCTGGGTGCCACTGCCAATCTGCCGCCGCCCACACCTCCTCCAGAGCGACCCCAGCGAGAGCGAAGAAAGCCGCGCTGGATGAAAGATTTTTGTGTTTCTGAGAACTAATTTTCAATTACGGTTACTTTAGTTTGAAAGAATTTTGTTTGTTGTTGAGGACTAATTTTATTTAAATTTTCTGTAGTTTGTTTCAGGTTTAGGTATGTCAGAGCAGACGGGTCGTCTGCTTGATAGGGGGGATAGTGCTACGCCAGTGGGTCTTTGTCTCTGTGCGAAACATGTGTTAACATGAAGGGACCTGGGCAAACATGACGCAGCTGGCTGTGAGCGGAGGAGCGGAGGAACAAGCCGAGAGACGCAGTTGGGTGCTGCTCCTGTGAAGACCTCGTGTGTGCCCTTGTGACCTGAGATATAACTTTGTGTTGCCCTGTTATAAGCTGTATTGTGCTGTGTGACATGCTGGTTTCCCCCCTGTATTGTGCCTATAGAAAAGTGTACGGGTAAATAACTTGTGTAAATAAAGGAAAGACTGTCATTTTGTGTTTATTTTGTGCCCTGCCTCTCCAGGTGGCGTTTCCCCTCTGGTGTTCTGGGGACGCTGTGGTGCTCGGTGCCTCTTGGAGCTGTTCAGTGTTCACGACCCTGTGGATAGCACGCCGTCTGCCTAGCCTGCCTTGTGTTGGTGGCAGAGAGACGAGGCGGTCGGCGTAACAGTATGTATTACTTAATAAGTGGTGCCTGAATGCGCAAACAATATTTGTTACCGTTGCATCGTTCTTTTTCTTCCTATATACGTGTAGCCAGGTACTATAGACAATTTCGAGGAGGGGGAGTAAATTGCTGAAGAGCTAGTCCACTTTCTGTGCTGATATCATCATAAAACGGAGGATGTATTGTTATGCAATCTCTTATGGAAGGATACGCTCGTCTGTATATAGTTATACATATGGGTCTTAAGGGAAAATTAAATATATTTCCTAAGTTGCATTGTAGATTGTAAAACATCGAGAAATGCGGCAGGAACATTTTAGGAAAATATACTGCATTGTCCCTTGAGGTTAATTAGCAAAACATAACTGAGTCAACACGTGGGACAGGTGGTGACGCTAGTTGGTAGATAATCAGGTGTTCAGGCGTAAATATGAGGGGGAAACCCGTCTTTGACCTGGTGTAGATACCTTGAAAACACTATTCAGGCTCTCGAAATGGAATCAGACCAGCGTCTTTTCAGTCTATTAGGTAATTAACCTGTTAGTTTTATAAGTATGAAACGTGCAAAGTATGAAATATTGGTTATCGCATTTACATTTACACAGAGACTTTAAGCCTGTTATTTGTGTTATCGCCTCTTAGGACGTGTGTTTGTGTAAGCTTGAGTCATAATAAAGGCATATGGGGGAGGAGGGGGAGTGATGATGGAGGTGGGGTCGTCAGCGACAACTGACATCGGGCTATCATATTGATTGTGTCACGCTCATTAGCTATAGGTGTGATCATTCACCTGTAACACTTCAGTGAAGGGCTGTATTATCTCCTTAAGCAGGACTTGTGACTGGTGATTTGTTTGTTTGCTTCTTTTTCTTACTATTATTGGTTTGTAATGGGGTATGGAGGAATGTGGGACAGGGGCGGTAGGAAGGGAAGGAAGGATCACCTGTTCTCGGGTCAACACCTTGAATTTGGTCATTACCTGGACTGACTTCTATCCGTCCTGCGGTTGGGTTCTTTCCCTTGCGCGGTTATTTGTTATTGTTTATGAGGGGTGATCACTCGCCTGTAACACGGCCATTTGTCGAGTCAGTTACAAGTTCAAACAATAGTTATACATATGGGCAAGTAGTGACGCTAGTTGGTAGATAATTAGGTGTTCAGGCGTAAATACGATGGGGAAACCCGTCTTTGACCTGGTGTAGATACCTTGAAAACCCTATTAATGCTCTCTAAATAGAATAAAACCAGCGTCATTTCAATCTATTAGGTAAATAACCTTTTAGTTTTATAAGTATGAAACGTGCAAATATTGGTTATCGCATTTACATTTACAGAGAAACTTTAAGCCTGTTATTTGTGTTATCGCCTCTTAGGGCGTATGTTTGTGTAAGTTTGAGAGTCATAATAAAGTACAACAAGAATTTCATGATCCTTTTCAATAAAACTATATTTATTATGAAGATGTCTTTGGGATGTAAGAACGGCTAGTATAACATGTTAAAAGATGAGGCCCCTACCGCTCCCACCCGCCCGCCCAACAATATCAGTAGTTGCCAGCATGGAAATATTGCCGCCAATTGTATTTAAAGCCCTGTTTAGTCGTTTGGTGAGTGAACTGTGAGTGACAGTACGCCAGGAAGAGAAGAACATATTCAATGGAGAAACCCACCTACACTACAAATAATAAATCATCGCCACCTGGAGATATCACCGCAATGAAGAAACGGGTTAAGTTGGTGGCAGACTGTCATTTAAGAGGAGGATACGATCGAGACAAAAGAATTATCTTCCAAAACAGCTCTAACTTATCGCTACATAGATGGTCCTGACACATGCCCTATCAAACATCCAAGAGCTGCCCCCGGTGAAGATGATCTATCCAATATATTTATCATTCACCAATAGTTAGAAATGGGTAGCAAACACAGAATAGAACCAGTGATTATTCTCTTAGCAAAAAACAGAATATGATTGGAGAGGAGAGGAGGGGTGGTGGTGACATTAGAGACAATTGTGCAAGCACCAGTTCTTCTCCTTCCACATCGCTTACACCATAGAAATAGAAAAATAAAAGTATATATTGTACACCGCGTTTTATAATCCTTTTCAGTTAATTGTATTCTTATCCTTGTCGCGGCGAGGGACAGAACGGTAATTATTGGTCATTAGCAGACCTGTTGTTGGCCCGACCTGATGGGGGTGGGGGGACAGGGGGGGGGGGCGTTAGGGTTATTGATTATGACAGTTTCATTCATTAGGAGGGGTGGTCACTCGTCTGTAACAGGGTCAATTCTCGATCCGGGTACAAGTTCAAACACGATGAATATTGCGGGGGCGGTGTGGGGGGGGGAGGAGGGGTGATGAGGGAGGTGGTCATCAGTGACACTGGTATTGGGTTGGATTATGATTGCATCATTCATTAGGAGGGGTGATCACTCGCACTTCAGTGCAGGGCTGTAATTATCCCCTTAAGTAGGACTTGGGGATTTGTTTGTTTGCTTTTTTCTTACTATTATTGCTTGGGTAGGAGGAATGTGGGGCAGGGGCGGTAGGAAGGGAAGGAGGGGTTTGGGTTTTGGGGAGGAGGAGGGGAGGGTGAGAGGAACCCTTTAGGTGTGTGTATTAGACATCATTAAAGGGACATTATGGATTATGATTAATTAGGAGGGATGATCTTCGTCTTTTAAAAGGGTCAAATTCTCGATCCAGGTACAAGTTTAAACATGATGAATATTGCGGGGTGGGGGTGGGAGGGTATGAAAGAGGGTGGTGGTGGTGGGTCACTGTGACACCTGGCATTGGGTTGGATATGATTGTCTCATCATTAGGAGGGTGGTCACTGTATTAGACATCATTAGAGGGACATTATGGATTATGATTAATTAGGAGGGATGATCATCGTCTGTAACAGGGTCAATTCTCGATCCAGGTACAAGTTTAAACATGATGATATTGCGGGGGGGGTGGGAGGGTATGGAAGAGGGTGGTGGTGGTGGGTCAACTGGAAACCTGGCATTGGGTGGATATGATTGTCTCATTCATTAGGAGGGTGGTCACTGTATTAACATCATTAGAGGGACATTTATGGATTATGTTTAATTAGGAGGGATGATCATTCGTCTGTAACAGGGTCAATTCTCGATCCAGGTACAAGTTTAAACATGATGAATATTGCGGGGTGGGGGTGGGAGGGTATGGAGAGGGTGGTGGTGGTGGTCAAACTGTGACACCTGGCATTGGGTTGGATTATGATTGTCTCATTCATTAGGAGGGGTGGTCACTCGTCTGTAACAGGGTCAATTCTCGATCCGGGTACGAGTTCAAACACGATGAATATTGCGGGGGGGCAGGGTAGGAGGGCCATCTGTGACACCTAGCATCGGGTTGGATTATGATTGCCTCATTCATTAGGAGGGGTGATCACTTGTGTGTGAAACTGGGTTAATTATCGATACAGGTACAAGTTTAAACATGATGAATATTGCGGTGCGGGGGTGGGAGGGTATGGAAGAGGGTGGTGGTGGTGGGGGATGGGGTAAAGAGGGTGGGGGGAGGGATCATCTGTGGTACCTGGCATATGGTTTCAGAGAGAAGGGGAGGGGAGTCCTCTAGGTGTGTGCTAATGATTTTGGTTACGGTCATTGATAATGATTCTGGTTACGGTCATTGATTGTGTTAATCACTTTCCGCGGTCATTAACCTGTTGTGATGCGTAAGGTGAGGCGTTCTGTCCAGTCGCCTGTATTGGAGAGGAGGGGAGGGACAGATATCATTAGAGTCGGTTAATGATTTCCAGTTCCGATCATTGATTATGATAATCACTTTAATTATGCCTACTTTCTGCTATGATGCGCATGAACGACCGTAAGGTAGTTCTGGTGTGCATGCTAAACATTATATCTATGATTAATGATTCCGGTTACGGTCATGATTACGTTAATCACTTGCGGTTACGGCCATTGGTTACGTAAATCGATTGCGGTTTCCGGTTTTCATTAACCTACTTCCTGTTTACACCCTCATGTACGTACGTGAGTGGAGTCGTTCTGTCCCTTATGCATCTACTTGTATGTGTGTGTGTGTGTGTGTGTGTGTGCGCGCGCGCGTGTGTGTGTGTGTGTGGTGTGTGCGTGTGTGTGTGTGTGTGTGTGTGCGTGCGTGCGTGCGTGCGGGCGTGCGTGCATGTGTGTGCGTGTGTGCGTGTGTGTGTGTGTGTGTATGTGTGCGTGTGTGTGCGTGTGTGCGTGTGTGTGTATGTGTGTACGTGTGTGTGCGTGTGTGTGTGTGTGCGTGTGTGTGTGTGTGCGTGTGTGTGTGTGTATGTGTGTGTGTGTGTGTGTGTGTGTGTGTGTGTGTGTGTGTGTGTGTGTGTGTGAGTGAGTGAGTGAGTGAGTGAGAGTGAGTGAGTGAGTGAGAGTGAGTGAGTGTGTGACAGATAGATGCTGCTATGCTTAAATGAGAGAGAAAAAAAAACAGAACAAGAAGAGATAGCCTGTTAGAACATATTATTCTCTCTCTCTCTCTCTCTCTATCTCTCTCTCTCCCTCCCTCCCCCTTTTCTCTCTATCTCTAATTAAGAAGAAGGTAAGCCAACAGGGGTGGAATAAAGCAAATATATGACGAGGAAATAGAGACAGAAATTTCTAGAATTCCAAACAATACGTTTTGAGCATAAAATCCAGAGCCAATGAGGGAGGAGGGACTGCATGACGTCGGATTCATGGCAAGGCAATCGGAGCTGCCGGTCGCTTACGTCACGGATGTTGCCATCAGTGGGGTCAGTGGGCTGAATGGGCAAGATGGGCTGTATGGGCGAAGGTATGGGCGAGGAACCAGGCAGGAGGACGCAGACGAGCCCGTACGTAGACGGCCAGACTGCGGAAGACAGGCAGAGGGAGGGAGAAGAATGCAAAATAAGATTCTTGGCAACTTTCGAG
>NC_051426.1:4531048-4533548 GCF_015228065.2 Penaeus monodon | reverse complement strand
CCTCACCTCGCTCCCCCTATACTTCTTCCAGCTGCTTCCCATACTTATGCCGATGATGACCCAGCTTAAACAGTTCGTGCCCAGTGCCCGACGTGGTAAGGTCGGCCCAGCCTTCGCCCTCAGGGCGGGTCGACCAGACACGTGAACCCATGCTCACCACTGTTCCCTTACTGTGTTGTACTCTTAGCAATAAAGAGTCAAGCCGTTATAACCACTATCACTGCCACCAGTCATTCTCAGAGGCACCCATAGCATCCATAGTCTTCAATCATCCACTTGACCTGCTTATCAACCATGTCTACGAAACCATGTAAGTACACGTTTGGGGCCTCTCATTTCTTTTTCCTTCCTTCTTCTCCCATAAATGTATTAAGCCGTTGGTTTTATTGAGTAAAAGTGCTAAGTGACAACAAATGGCACGTTCTCACACTATTCTTCTGACTTCAGATCGCATTACCGTGTGATCAAGGTATATGGTCAACAAACATGAATATCGTTCGTTAGTTAGTAGTTAGTTAATTTTTCTTGATTATTAGAGAATTATATTGTTTCAACTGCAACGAATTTAGCGTGTTCATGATTTTATCTTTATCATGAATACCAGTCATTTTCTCGTGTTTTCCCGTCTTGACATGACCACACATTCTCTTATCCCTTATGGTCAATTGGGATGTGGAAAGGGTCAATAGATGACCACTTGCTTTTCCCGTCTTGACCTGACCTCACTGTCTCTTTCCCTTTTGCTTGTAATGCAATTTTATATAAATTTATTATTTTGAATATAATGTAGCATCTTCCCCCATACCATAGCACCCAGGATTGCCCAATATAACCTGAGGTTGTGTAAATTGCCTAATAGATCTCCGGTGTGACATTCGATAGTAGGCACAGGTAGAACCGTAGTTATTTGTTCGATTGGCAACTTTTGAGTAGGTGTGACCCGCAGTTACATCTGTTAAATTAATGTAGGACTAGGGTTTAAGCTAGAATCATTATTCACTTATCAATCACACCCCTCTCACCATCTAGAAGTCGCTTGCATGTTTTGGGTATATCCCAAGTGATCATGTGATTCATGATAGATACCTGTAGGGAATGTCATGAGCACCCATCACAGATATGCAGAAGAGATCAGGTTATTTATAGATTTTCCTGCCTGAATTTCAGACCCTGAGAAGATTTGGTTGCTAAGAAGCTTGAGAATATTTTTTTTACATCACTATTCATTAATGTATACATTCTGTCGCATATCATTAAATGTTGAATTCAGTGTGGTAGTTGAAATAAATTTGTATAAATAGCATTTGCTACTTTATCTCAGTTTTGTTATATTGAACGTTAATCTTCGTGTTTGTGATACATTTTCTGTGTGAGGTCACTCTCATTTTCGTTCTTATTCACGCTCGCTTTCGCTCACACAGACACACACTTACTCACTCACTCATCCACGCAGAACAAAAAACACTGAAACCTTTTCATTAATAGTGTTTGTTGCTGTCGTAGTTTGCCGGCATAAAGATGTATCTCTTTTGCCCGCAATTTTGTCAGTCGTGACGAGTGACTCATACATGATTTTACATTTATTTCTTTTCTGTGTGACGACAATTGGTTCAAGTTAATCCTTGCAGATTGCGAGAGAGAGAAAGAAAGACAGAGAGAGAGAGAGAGAGAGAGAGAGAGAGAGAGAGAGAGAGAGAGAGAGAGAGAGAGAGAGAGAGAGAGAGGGGGGGGGGGGCAGACAGAAAGACAGATAGATAGATAAATATATATAGAACGAGAGAGAGAGAGAGAGAGAGAGAGAGAGAGACAGAGACAGAGAAACAGATAGATAGATAGAGAGAGGGGAAAAACTGATAGACAGACAGATAGCTAGGTATCTAAACAGGTAGATAAACAGAGAGATTGATAATAGATAACAGATAGATAAACAAAGAGAGAGAGTTAGATAGATAAATAAGAGATAAAGAGAGATAGAGATATAGAGAGGGGAGAGAACAGATAGAAGACAGATAGATGGATAAACAGATAGATACACAATGGATATACAGATAGATAGATAGAGAAATGACAGACAGACGAGAAAAAAACTGAGAGAAGACGATAGAAAGAGGAGAGAGTTAAGATCGATAACAACCAAAAAAAACCAAAAAAGACAAAACAACGTTTTTTGGTGGTTTTGGTGGGGTGGGGGGGTTTTGGGTTTGGGTTTGGTGGTTTGGGGCGTACCCCCTTGTTTGTATGGTTGGTGGGGGGGCCTCTCATTTCTTTTTTTTTTTTTTTTCCTTCCTTCCTTCTTCTTTCTTCCTTTTTTCCTTCCTACCTCCTTCTTCTCCTCTCTTCCTTCTATCTTTCTTTCTTCTCCTTCCTTTCCTTTCTTTCTTCTCTCCTTTCTACTATACACTATACTTCTTCTTTCTCTCCTTCTCATTCCTTCTTCTCTTCTTCTTTCTTCTTTCTCTTCTCCTCTTCTTTCTCACTCTTCTCCTCTTCGTTCTCCTTC
>NC_051426.1:4508548-4526048 GCF_015228065.2 Penaeus monodon | reverse complement strand
AAAAATAATAATGGTATACCAATAAAACACAGACAATTCCTTTAGAATGAGACACTATGCATGGCAAGTACGTCAATCCTAAACGAAAGGCTAGCCTTGTGTGTAGCGCACAGTGTCTGAAGACGATTAATAACCTCCCAGAACAAAACAGTCTACTCTTGCGCGAAAGACGGTGTTAATGGAAGCGAGCTCTCATTCCCTACATTCTCACCCTACATCACCACCTCCCTCCTCCGTTTCTATTACTTTGCTCCGGAGGTAATGTGACTGTCAGCTGTTCCATGTCTTAAGAAGGGGAGCGAACGGGCTTCCTTTGGCAATGGCTTGCCTTGGCCCCTTGTGTTTTTCCTGTGGGTGCCAGTTTGGAACGTCGCTGGATGGCATTCTTTAGGAGTAGGCCTTCTTCACGACAGTCGTAATGCAACTTGGTGGAATCCGTGAGGGAACAGAGTTGGAATTTGTCGCCGCTCCAACTATATTGCTTGCTGATTGTACCTCTTGTTTGGCTGGAGGAAGAATGGGGCGATAAGAGGCACTGCAGGCATTGCTCCAAAAGCCCTAGAAGGTTGGGCGGGTACTTCTTTCCGATACACCTTGATCAAATGTCGCAGCTGTTACCTTCGATTCCACGGGCTGCAGCCTCTCCGCTAGAATCTGCTCCTTGCTCATTGGTCTTTACCACAATCAGAAATGGGCTTGGTGGTATACTCAGTCAGCCCAGGCACTTTCGAAGAGCTGACCATGTCATTTAGAAGTCGGTTTACCATATTGTTTACGTTTTTCCCATTTCGAATTGGCCTCATCACAAATACTGAATGCATCTTCATAGCTATCGATCTTAGCTAACAGACGCTCCTTCGAGGGAACTGTAGCGCAGTGCATGCTAGAGTGTAAACGAATGCACTCTTCTCAGCAAACAACTCTTCCACGACATCTGCGGGCAGAGGCCCATTCTCCCTGGCATAAGTCCTGAGGGTGCGCCACGCCACGAGACAGACGGGGCTCCGGCCAGGGACAAACGTTGAAGAAGTCTTTCCACCTTATTCCCATGCACACACCGCACCTGCAGTGCAAATTTCTCTCTGACTTGCTCTCGTCTGGCCACTACACTCTCTTTTTGGCTCTTTCTGGACTTCCTCAAGTGTGTGCGTAGAAACTTTGAGAGAGGAAAGGCTGCTGAGCTCTCCCCTTTGTCGAGATTGTCGCCTTTTACCTTCTCAGCATAACTTTTGTAAAACTCCTTTTTCTTATCTTCATCCTTAAGCAATGTGGCCACAAAGAAATCTCTAATAAGGTGTGCTGTTTTTCTTGAGTTTCCTGATGTGGCCCTGTTGCGCCCACAAATTCAACCAAAATCGCCGACCATCTTCGCAACTTCCGCCATCTCTATTCCTCTCTCTGCTTTAAGAACTAACATAAACATTGGCTTGAATGTAGATTCACACTTGACTGGACGTTGTTTATCTTCACGGTGCTTTTCCGTCATTAGTTGCCTGTGGTGTGTCCTCAGTCAGGATTCTGCCGTAGTCGACCATTACTTTCCTTTCATATACAGTGAAGCCGTGGCGATTATGCTCTCCTCTCGAGGCAAACATGACTCTGCCGTGGGACTGTTCTGGTGCTCATACAGTCTCCTCCCCCACAGGCAGGTAGCCAGAGCTGCTATATGTATATTGTACTCTATGATGATGAGGGTTCTTGAGAATGGGCGAAGGTAACACACATGGCGATAAGGGCGTGTTTGAACAAGAGGTTCCATTCAGCTTTGCAGCTTCTGGGCTAAACACTACTGAACTAAGTGGGTACAAGCATTGAAATTAGTATGATCCATCATCCTCTTGTACATTTCAGGGTTTGATGTCCTTGAATGACGTGCAGGGCGCCTGGTTCATTATTTCAAGCGTAGGACTCAAAGGGGCCACACTTGACTCCTGGGTGGGTTTATGGGATCCTGAGTATCACTCGTGGATATTGTAGAACCTGAAGGGATTTAAAAACCTTACCGAGTCTCTGGTTTGGCGAAAGAACACTGGGATGGCCACTCATGGTAAATTGTTTTGGGAACTCGTACTTATATTCCAGGCTCAAGCATCTGGAGAAGTTCTTTTTTCGTCTTGTAGGTCCGAGAAGATCGTTGAACTCATGGTTACGCGGCAGCACTCACTCCCTCTGGCGTCAACGTCTATATGGCCATCGCTCGGCTGTCCTTTATTGTCCTCATACACCTTTTTGAAATCTTGACAGAAGTCCTTTTCATAATCATGCTCCAGAGTGGCCTTTTCAGCTGCAGGGACCTGAATTAACTTATTTGCAGCAGTCACAGTAGTGCTGAGGATGTTTTTCTGCGTAATCTTCTTGGGCATCACTACTCTGTGTTTCTCAGTGGTCCAGGATTTCCTTGACTTTGTTCTTTTTTGTTATGAATTTCCACTCGACTGTCCCCCTTGGCATTTTACTCGTGCACCCTGCTGCCTACAGAGTTCCCCTTCACACCCATCTGCAGATTGGTAATAAAAGAGACGCTCCATGAGGGGTAAGGAGGTCCGAAGGCACGCGCTTCCCTCACGTTGTGAAACTGGACGGCTATGCTGTTCCACTGGCGGATAATCCCTTGCTCAAGATGTCAGAAAGGTATCTTTGGGGCGCTCTAGACCAGCTGACAACGCATACTTATTAAGAGAGACCTTGAGACTTTCCATTCCATGCTTTTCAGGATTCCGCTGAAAGAAGACCCCTCTAGAATATGGAAATTTTGGTTGTGGATCTTGTGCGGGCAGTTTCCAGCCCGGACCAGAAAGCTTTAAAACTTCCTTTCATTCAATGCTATCGCAGGTTCTTGCGTGATGGCAATTCCTGATTCTCTACTCTGAAGAGTGCTCGGCCCTGCTTGCTCGGCCCAGAATAGTGTCGGCAGATTGGTGCTGGCATTATGTATAAGACGGGACCCAGGATTGTTTGACGCTGTACTGAACGGGGAAACTTTTTCCAGCCCCCAGCAAATGACGTTTCGCAAATTTTTACTTTTTTCGGCTCCTCATCAGCGATATGACCGTCCTCTGGAGAGGTCGGACGACTGGTTGTGGTCTCCGTCAGTAATGATGATGAAACACTTTGAACATATTGTTTCTTTGCAGGTGTATACTTTGTCGACGATTGTCTGCAGGGAACCTGTCAAATCTGTCTGACCAGCTAGTGAAGAGTCTGACCGCTTCATCAGCGCAGTGCCATTCTCAGCAGTTCAAGGTAACTGCCGTGCGAAGACATAGAGGTCTGTGGCGCCCGCCCCTCCAGCTTGGTCGCGACGAAGGTGTTCCAGCCCGAGACAACGCCTTGGCAGTACGACATCATCGAATCAAGACACGTCGGCCATCGGAGGTTGTAGCTGTTGGCGGGGCCGAAGGGACCCGCCGTTCTGCTGAGGAGGGAGGAGTCGCCGCCCAGGAGCTCAGGGGCCCGGGCACGATAACCGGCATCTATCTGCAAGTCACGAAACGGGTCGCGATCCCCACTCGCCATTTTCCTTTCAGCTGCAAATGCATCGAAGTTATTAATGCATAATTTGTTGTGGCGAAGTTAGGGTCCTAATGCTAATTACTGGTCAGTGAGGATCATAATAAAAAAAGGAATGATGTGTCGAAATTATCATCCTAATACAAAAGTAGTAATGATAATGTTTATATCAGATTACACTTTTATTATTGCAATTTGGTGTGATAAACCTTTGTATTCTGGCAACCAAGAGAGAAACTGCAAGTATTGTTTACACCGGCAATATCATACTCTTCAGATTTAAACCCTAATGTACAAAGCATAAACTGTGACGAATGTTTAAGAAGTGGCAGTGGGCCATATAAAAATCTGCAAAACCTCAAATCATGTCCTTACTGCTTGCAACAAACCCAGCGAGCAACTGGATTACAGTAAGCTGAATACTTTACACATATACTAACTGGCCGCATTACCCCGGCCAAGGATAAATTTCCTCTGCAGTAAGGGGCACCCGCCTCTACATCACAGCGAGTACCGCGCCCTACAAAGACATGAGCTTTTAGGGGCTTCTTTTGCCGAGGGAGCCTCTCCCAGACCGGAAAGCTTCAGGGATTAATGGAAAGGCTACTCGTTCAAAACAAAAAAAAACGTTTTTTTCCAATGCTACGAAATGAAATATTTGATTTTTGGAATTCTAGCTTGTCTGTTACACGTGTCATCTTAAAACTTTCCCTGGATTGATTGATTGATTATTTAAAATTATCTGCCGCGTCATCGAAAGAACAACTAAGGGCGAAAAAAAAAAAAAAAAAAAAAAAAATTTACCTTGTTTAAATGGAAATATAAAATGTTTAAAACTTTAAACAAAATCTATCAATCGTTCTTAAATCAAAAATCAAAAGCCATAAAAGTATTAAATAATACTCTAAGTGTATAAAATTAATTCATAAACATTAATGCATAATTTAAATTTTATTAAAAATATTAGTCTCACTAAAAGAAACTATAAGAACCCTCTACGTAACAAGTCACAATCCCCTCCTTCCCCCAATACATTCTTCAGTGTATCTGGGGGAGGACAAGTCATACGTCTTTGGTCTGAGAATGTTTGCAGTCACTTTCCACTACTGTGCGATTGTTAAGAGCTCCTTGGCATCCACTCCAAAGTGCTTGATTTTTAGCAGTTAGCCATCATTCGGCCATGATTCCGTCTGGTGTGCCCCGATTCTTAGCCTTGGTTAAAATGCAAACTGATCCACTTTTCGATTGGGATGGATGCTGTCACCCAACCCTGCCAGGTCATCTCTAATCTCTTGCGCGTTTATTTTTTCTGGGAGAAATATGCCTCCATTTGTTCCCTTCCATTTACGCGAAGACAACTCCTGATGCTGGGGTTTTCAGTCGGGGTGTGGGAGAGGAAACACCGAGCATCACAGGCTGAGCGGGACCAGCTGCCATGGCCTTCTGATCGCTCGCTCATTCCCACTGGACAACCAACATTGGCGCTGGGGCACCCCAACAGAGACTTATCTTTTTTACATGTTGACATCAGTGGATCCAATCTTGAACCTCCCTCACTTTGGATTTGATGAGTTTTAAGTAAGAGCTCTTGATATGGCTTCAAGGCACTACGAGAGGTCACATATCTCTCACAATAAATGGTTCATAAGATCCTCTAGTCCATCTTAACTGCTGCACAGAGGATGGCAGTAACTCCTGCAGTGAAGATCGAGGCTGCTAGAGAAAGACTGCCATATGCAGTCTTCCTTCTGCTCACTGCTGGCAAAGACCCACCACCTTGTTCGAATTTCGAACCATCTGTAATATTGCTTCCGATCCTTGGTACTTAGAAATGTGCTTGAAGAAATCTCATCTCTGACTTCTGCTTCAGATAATCTCTCCCCTTACTCTCCCCTGTTTTCCCATTCCCGACCAAATCCCTACCAGCTCGACTTGATTAGTCCAAGGGGGGAAATTGGTGGAATTCCACACACCAGAACCTTAGTGAGACGCTTTAATTAAGTTCTTCTACAGATTCCTCATTCTCCTACCATAAGGATCGGCTATCCTCAAGGTGGGTTGAAAAAAAACCAATCTGGATGTATGAGAATCTGGAATCCTTTGTAGTCCCTCAGGTTTAGTAAATAATCAGGTTCATGGTAGTCCCTGGTGGACTGAAGAGGTGGTTCTCCACTCTCAGCATACAGGGACTCTCCACAGGTGAAGACTCTGAAAAAGCCGTCAGTATCAAGATTCTGGAAGCTTCATTAATGGAACCGAGGTCCAACATCCGGCAACAGTGGGAGTTGGAGATGGAATAAGCTTCACATCCATAAGTCAAGCTTACTACCGAATAAGCGCTCGGTAAACGTAGAAGGCGTTTTGTGCGGATCTGCCCCACCCAAGATGAATGTGGAAAAAACCACATCAAAATTGCTAAGTTGCTTTTGTAGCCTTCACTTTTAGGTTTTAACTGTTTGAATGTGAGGCAACCCATGTAAGTCTTTTTGAGTCAATATTCGGACCCTAAGTACTTCACATCTTGGACAAATTTGCAGAATTTGCCCTAAATAGAGGGAAAGGATGGAACTTTCTCGTTTGGTGGAAATGTCATAGGCCATGGTCTACTTACTTGGAGACAACGTTTGAACCATGATAGGTTGCCCACTGTACAACCTGATTATTGCAGTCTGCATGCGTCCTTGCACATCCCTGTAAAGCTTCCTCCTTACAAATACAGTGTAGCAGTCATCCAAAACAGATTACATGAGATCAGCACTTGGAACAACCTTTACAATGTCTTTGTATAGGCGAATGGCAAAAAAAACCATGGTCACACTTAAGAACACTCCCTTGTGGTACCCCTTCCACTGGATTCTTCCAGGTTAGAGAAAACTGTTTCCTACCCAAACCTAAACTTCCTGTCAGCAGGAAACTTTGTATGAAGGTAGGATAATGCTCCTCTTAAACCAATTCATACAGCTTCCATGATATGCCATGCTTTCCAATATTATCGCAAAGCCTTTTTCAGGTCAAAGAAGAATCTATCATGTGACGGTCCACTAGTGCAAAGGAATTCTGTAACAGGCAAGTTTCCCCATCCTCACAGTTGGTCATCTGTGGTTGATCTTAATTTTTCATAAAGCCATATTGATATGGGTTCCAAATGTTTTCTTTTTTCAGCAAAAAAGCCATGTCAACCTGAATTTGCCCATTTTCCCTCCATCAGCTTGTCAGATGCAGCTGGTGAGGGAAATTGGTCTGTAAATTATTGCCCTGGTGCGAAGCATTTTGGCCAGGTTTAGGAACAGGAATGATTATAGCTTCTCCTCTCCATGTGATGGCAAAACTGTGCCTCACTATAATGCCTATTAAATTAGGTCTAACAGGAAACTTTCCATGGGAGCTCTCTGTAAGTGGATAGTCATTGGTATGGAATACCGTCACTTCCCTGGGGCAGTCTTAACGGCAGAGCATGCAAAAGCAGATCCATTTCCTTCCTTGCACAAAAATGGCAAGGTTGTTGGAAGTTCTGCTGCAGTCCTACTGAAAACACACTGGGTGTTTGTTCTTGGTTTCCGCAACGCAAAGTGGAAGATCGAGGCAGTGTAAGATCTCCAGAGGAGAATCTCTGCCATGGGATTGTTAGCTAGCTCATTGCAACAAATCTTTTTTATCCACCGTGATATTATGCCATCTATCTTTCAGAGCAGTTGTGACATGGATAATGCTCCTTTCCATATCCCCAGCGATCGTTACGCACATTGTCCCAATACCCATCGCTAAGGGAGATCCCAAAGTTAATCGAGGAAGACATCTGTCTCCATCACGACGTCCGTCTAGCCTCCTTTAGAGCACGCGCCTGGCCAGGCCCTCCGTGGCTTGGGTCTTCTTGCAATTGGATCAGGTTACAATGCTGGAAGCGTCGTTTTATTTGCCTTAATGCAGCTTTTTCTTGCATCTGAACCAGCTTGTTGGCACTCATCAGACCACCATGGTACTGTAGGGTCGACGGTAATTAGCCCGCTACTTTCGGAATGGATGCTTCTGTCTGCTTGCAGAGGTGAATTCGTGATGTTAGGTGATTAACAGCTCTTTAATAGCCAGAATACACTGAAAGTCTTCACAGATCCTTGCAAATATTGCAGTTGATCTAAAAAGATTCAGTCCCGCCATGTTCAAGTCGCCCATTCTCTGCACCCTCCTTTTTGGTCTGGAATACCATTCACCTCCTTCTTCCAAAATGTATTTGGAAAAGAACAAATAAAGTGGTTCACTTCCGTGCAAGTCTTCCAGGACCTGCCAAGTGAAGTTTCAAAAACTGTGATCAGGTCGCCATAGATAGGTCCTATATTGGAGAGAATGTCCCCAGTTTTGAATTTGGAAATGTGTGGGGGAGTGGTACATTGTCGTAAAACAAAACTGCATCTCTCTCGAACAAGTACTCCAAGGCCCTTGCCGCGAGGGTTGCACATAGTGTCTCCCCAGGAGGTGATGCCGACAATTGAAAAATCTTCCAAAGAGTAGAAATGGGATGTGGCAACTGCCCAAGTAGATCTTCCAAATCATTAATGTTCAGATTATGTGTAGGAAGGTAGATGGATGCAACAGTGTACAGGTCGTGTCAAGCCTATTCTCCCAGCCTGCACTGCAGTGTTGTCCCTGCAAGTGACTACCCATTCTGCTTACTTCCTCCATGAGGTCCATTGTCAAAGGTTCTCATAATTCTTAACCCTTGGAATCCTCTCAGGAAAATGATGGGACGATTTTGCCCTGGTCATAATCTCTTGTAGGCATACACAAACTGGGTTACATTGAAGCTATCTATTGTGCAGTTCTCTTCCCTATTTTCTGGCATGAATTCCCTGACAGGTTCCATTGATAGGGTATCCAGGTCTTTATATTATTTCCTCATAATGTGTTTGGCAGCAATCTGTGGTCAAGTTTGCCTCACACCTTTTAGGCGGTCCCTTTCCAGGATCCTGGGATACCCTTTTTAATATTTGTGTTGACCTGTGGAACTCGTTTCCACAGATTCCCTTGGACAGGTTTCAGGATTATCTTTTCTTTTCTTTGCCTAGCAACGACAGGACTGAGCCTGTTGCTTCGATGGGCAATTCTGTCTAGCAGCGGAGGGCCCCTGTGGATGTTGTGCAGCTTGGTCTTTTGGACAGGTCAGGATTCCTTTGCCTAGGGCAAAGGGTGTGCCTGAGCCTTTACTTCAGGGCATTCTGCCTAGCAGCAGAGGCTCCTGTGGATTGTTGTTGCAAGCGGAGGGCTGTCACCGTGAGGAAAGCCTATCTGAGCCTTGCTTGAGGCTCCAAAGACCTTACTTTGGTAGGAGTTCTCCTCATAGACCCCTCACTGTTCCTACTCCGTTTTGGTGGTAACAACTCAGCCAAGGCAGTGTCAAAAAAGCAAAATTTTTTTTTTTTTTGGACTGAGGTTTAGAGGAAGTGGCAGAAGTGTGTGCTGTAAGAAGGCCATTGGAGGGCAAATGGTTGGTGGGAAAGGAAGGATGGGCCTAGAATTAGAACCAGTAGCACAAGGACCTGACTGGCTGTGCACACACAGCACAAAACACGGGCCACGTCGCTTTGCCTCTGGAAAACTAACTTTCCTCCTTGCTGCCTTATTACCAATACTGAAGAGAAGAATTGTCCTTTTCAAATTTTGTACGCTTTTACATCACATTGCTTTGAAGAAGCTTCATGAGCTTCTTTGCAGGGTAACAGCATAATTGACCTGGACATTGTCATCTCCTTGAATGACGCTGTTGTACCAACACTTTTACAAATACACATACTCTTTTGGTTGTCCATTTTCCCTTTAAAAAAAACGGCCAAGAGTTGGCTCCATGCATTCCCATAAACCCTTGGCAGTGTAAGGCACCCGCATAGGGTTGTGGGGGCGACTATGGCTTTACCCTTGAGGTTGTACCATGCTAACTTAACTGATTTGGACGGACTAATAGTTTTAAAAAAAAGTTAGAAGGAAGAGTTGGTGTCGACTGTTCCAAACCATCAACTTTCTGACATCAACTTTCTTCCTACCTAAAACGTTTTACTGCCACTAAGCTACCATTAAAAATTTCTCTAGTTCCTCTAACATAGTTTTTCTCCTCAGAATACACCCCTCTAAAAGTTCCTCGGAAAAGACAATTCCCTTACACTTGATTGAGGGTTTTGTGAGGATAGCATTAAACGTTTGACCCCAGGAATGTTGCATATCGGACGCAAACGGTCACTCTCGTCTGGTGACGAAACCTCAACTACTTCAGTCTACCATCTCTGCTGGTGGGGTGAGTGAGATCCACGTTGACATACTTCAAAAACTAATTTTCGCCTCGATGACCTCAAAAATGTCCAAGATCCATGATTGTACCCATCAATGGTCTTCACATCAATGGTCTTCCTACCAGGTACGCCGGTACTTACTATATGGATAATGCTTTTCATATTTTGTAACAGGTAAGATCTCCTTATTGTATTGAGGAGGACTTTTCCCCTTCTTTTACTTCTTACCTGGTTTGAGAGCCCGGGTACCAATTACGATTCCCATTCGTGCTCTTTGGAAGCTGAAAGGTTCCAGAGTGACGTGGGGATTTTTTCCAGAGAGAGATGTTCCCGAGAGGATTGCGCAGGTCGTCAGGAGAGAGCTAGATCCTTGTGGTACTTTGTAATTACTCATACAAATTTGAATTCTTCATGTTTCCTCTACCCCCCGCCGCCCCCCTCCCGCCATAAACCCACCATGGAGTCAACGAGGTGAAGCTCTAGTTGGGGTTCAAAATCTCCCAACAGCCACAGGGGATCATGAAAGGAAATATACACGCAAGCACTATTTACAGTAACTGGATTGCAGTTGCGGAACCTATGCGCTACTGACTTGAAACTGAATAGTGCCTGCTTGGACCTCAGCCATATGTCCGGATTGACTTGACTGGCCTTGATCAAGCCCCCCGTCTAACCAGAATAAAGACCAAAGAGGTGTGTGGCTAGCTGCAGTGGCGCAGCGTGGCAGCATCGCGCAATACCTCCGACTCCTGTCTCCTGGTGAATATGGGATGCGACGCACGGCAAACACCACACGTGGGAGAGTTTCTAAGAGGAGAGTTCTCCTGGTCCAGAGATGTAATGAAACCAGGGAGTGGGTACAAAAAAACCATCACCCTCTTCATGGGCCTTGGGGCACAGGAAAGTCATTTTGTCTCATCCCTCACCTGTGACCACCCCATCCACTATGGGTAGTTACCCTCTGGTGCCGACTCACCAGATCATTGGGAACCTGTTCAATCCCCCCCTCGTTTAGTCCTCGCGAGCAAGGGCGGGAGGGGTGCTTTATCCGTTAGAGGGACTTTCCCTGGGATTCCTAGGACAATTTGAGCTCAGGAATTCGAAACCTCCTCGGATCTCCCGAGCTTTTCTTTCGGCGAGGACCTTCCTAGTGGGAAGCCCTTCGACGAGTGGAATGCGGGGTGTTCGGGGCGGGTGGGCCCCCAATGACAAGGGGGCGGCGGGCGGCGGGCAGACGCGACAAATAACCCAATCATATAATGTTATCCGTAATAAGTTACTCTTATCCTTATCATGGGAGGCCTCCGAAGGCCAGAGGCACACAGCCCCGAGGCGCGACCCCCTCTCCTTGCCTCGAAGAGCCTGGCGTTCGCTGTGCACAAGAGTCCACCGGTCCAACGAGCCCGTCGCGCCCCCCGATCTCTTTTTAGTTTTCCCCTCCTGCGGTTCTCTGGCGAGACCGCGCGCGGCGGCCGCCACATGCACTTTCGGCGGGCAGAGGGGTCTCCACGCATCATTTTCATCATCATCAGCATCTCCCCGTACCAGTCGTCACCGAGTCGAACACGACGGGGGAGTGGTTCGCGTCGCCCCTATCAGGAAGAACATCTGCATCCTCCTCCTGCCGAGAGCGGTCACGGGAGGCTCGGCGGGGCAGTTCCCGGTCCGCGGTCAGAGGGCGCGGCCCTCGGTTGGAGGAGGTTTGGGGTCCGACATAATCTGCAGAAGAGGGAACGGTTGAGACCTGGTTCGAGGGAGTGGGATGGGGTTGTGATTCATATGATGGCTATGTGATGGTGATGATAAGGGGATGCTAAATGACATAATACTGAAAGCCCATAAAGAGTTTTAGCGTTTGTCTAAAAATAATCACTGATTTATTTTTTTTCAAAAATTTAATTTCCATTTATATATACATTTTCCCTCAGCGTAGTTTTATTTTTTTTAATAATAGAAATACTAAATATCCTGTGTATATTCAAACACGAGCGTGCGATTTTGTACCTGAAACTGATCTGCTCCAGCCGTTGTTAGCTCTGCTCTCTCGAAAATGCTCCTTTTTTAACTGTGTCCTTTGTTTTTATTTTTGTTGTTTTCTTCCTTCATCCTTCCTCCCTCTCACTCTCCCTCCTTCTTTCTCCTAACCATTTTTTCTTCCTTTTCCCTCTTCCGCCTCCTTCATATTCTCGATTTCCTTTTCTTCCACTTGTCCCTCCTTCATATTCCTCCCTCCGCGTCCCTCTTCCTCCCTTCACCCCCTCTCCTTCCTCTCCCTCTTCACCCCTTCTTTCTTCCTATAAAAATCTTTTCCCTTTGTTTCCGTTTCCCTCTTTCTCTCCTCCTTTACCTTCTCGTCCATTCTCCTTCTCCCTCTAATCGCTCCCTCTTCCTCCTTTCTTTCTCTTCTCCTCAATTCCTCTTTCTCCTCGCTCTCCCCTATAAAGAACCTGACCATTCCATGACTACTTACTGGAAAATAGCCAAAACCGGGGCTAAAGGAGAAAACAGGATGAAAGAGAGAACGATTTGATTTGGATTTGAAACATTTATTTACAAACATACCATGCCCTGCAAAAGCCAGGGTAAGATAGCAAAGCATACTCTTCAAAACTGGCTGTGGCTTCTATTCGTGTAGAGGGCTGTCAGTTGCGAACCTTAGACGTTAATACATGCCTGAAGGCTATGCCTTGTCACTATAATTGTTAAAATATCTGGTTGGGTAAAAAAAAAAAAAAAAAAAAAGTCAAAGACAAAGGACTGGTGTCTATAATAAAGTCAATATTATCAAAAGTGCTAATCCATGGACAGTACCCACTTTGATCGATAGGCGCAGTTTTCCTTAGCTATTTTGCACAGCTTTCACGTGCTGATTTTTTTTTTTTTTAGATAAAACATGTTGGCGCCTCCCCTATCAAGTTGGATTAATACGTTACATGATGGTATTAGATTTACATCAAGAAATATTTGAATACCAAGATATTCATGTCATGATTGCCATCAATCATGTAAATGCCAACCCCTCTTAACTCCTCTTTGCATTTACAAAGTCAAGTGGAATATTTGGTCTGTTCTAATATTTTATCCCGCAATTTTTCATACGAGCACTATTCTGACTTTTTGAAAAAGCAACACACCAGAAAACACATCTCAGAGTATAGGGTCCTGGAGAGAGTTGTCTTGCGTTTCTGCACAATTGTTTATGTTCCTGTACAAGCAACCTTTCAAGAGTTTGCTTGTGGACATTGCACCACTTTACCATTTCCAAGGCCCACTTACACAGGGCGATGCTGTTGTTGAATGAAATCGAGTAGGAACGGACATGCTTTCTTCCTGTTGCTGCATCCTAAACATCAATTTGCTGGATATCATTTGCAGCAGATCCTTTACTTTCGTCCATTGGACTCCGTTTACTCTGCCTGCTAGCATGTGGTCTGAGACGCAGCTTGGTGCAGCAGATGGTGGCCCGTGCTTTGAGTTGCCCGGGGGGGGCTTTTACTCCTATGGTACTCTAGGCACTCTGTTGCCGGTGCCACTGGCTTTCTGTAACAATGGGACATCACTGTTGACTGCACCACATGATCAAAGCTCGGTGCTGGGATAGACTTCTTTGGGAGGCAGGCTATTCATTTTCCCCTGCCCTTTGGGACAGAGCTCTTAATGGAGATTTGGCATTGTGCTCCTGTCGCCAGTTCACACTTCATTCACACATTTCCGAGGACATTTTTAAACCTTAAGGAGATCTTTTCTGTGCATTCTGAACTTTTCATTGAGGAGAAGCGCAGTACTCATGGCAATCGCGGTGTGTCTCCGTGGGGAAGCATAATATCCGTGGTCCCACATAGTTTGAGCAATTAGAGCAAAAGGTTTCAGGAATTTGAAGACCGATGCACATCTAAGAGTGCCATGCCTTCACCATTTAATAGTTTTTTGGAAGATTAGCCCCCCTTCGTAATACGTTATAAATGACTCTCTGGTCATCATTCCAATAATACTTGCCTAGAAAGGAAATAAAAGGAAATGACACGTTCATGTGTATGTTGTCCTTGTCTTCCTTTGGCCAAAGATTTCTGGCCTTTTCAAGTATTTCAGTTTTCAGCTACCTGCACCGGTAGTTAGTTGTTATATCAGCAATTATAATTGTTTCATTTTTTGCATCTGACTGGAAACATCAGTTTTTTCCAATTTCAATTTTCAGGTTCTAGTCGTTGCGGGTTGCATATTAAAAGGGTCCATTTTAGTGCCTAGAGACCAAACGATTTTTATCTCCACACAGGTGTTCCTCGTTGATTTTTTTTTTTTTTTTTTCAGGCCACTCTTCGTACCCCATCAACATCCTGCCACCCCTTACCTTTTCATTTTTTGGTTCGTTTGGTGTGCGTTGGATCTTTCGGTTTCAATTTTCGATGTTTCTCTTCTTTTGTGTCCCTATTTAGGAACTTTCTGATTATGTGAAACATTATTACAACACTGATCAATGAACAACTAGACATTTCTGCGATACCTGATTGTCAAGGTAACACAACCCTCTCGGACATCGTCACGATGTCACGGGAGGACACCATACACGGCCATACACTGTGTGGAATTGATTAGATATATTTAAGAATTTTTAACGTTTACATATTATTAATGATATTAATTTTATCCTAACATGCATTTTATATATATAATATATTATCATAATTTCTGATTATATTCTCAGATTAGTCGTTGCTGATAGTGGTGACTAGTGTCGCGTGGTTCCTCTTGAAGGGGGGTTCTTATGACCTGAACGTAATGACCGGGCCTTTTTAACATATGGCATATTGAACCACATTCAAATTTAATAACTTTTTAAACTATTTTTTTCCCTTTTAAAAAGGTTAATGGAATGCATTTTTTCCCCAATTTACGATTAATTTCCCAAATTGGGGGAAATTTTAAAATTGAACTTTTTTTAATTTTAATTAAGAAAAAAAACCTTTTTAAGATAATACCGTTTCCATAAAAATTTTAAAGCAAAATTTTCGGGATTTAACGAATTAAATATCCTTTAATTATTTTTATTAAGATTCCCCTTTATATATTATATATCTTTTATCATTCAATATATTCATAAATATAAATTATAATTGTATTTTTTTTTCTTTAAAATTTTTTCTTATTTCATTTATTACTCATTATATTTTATATCAATTATATTTTATTTTATTATTTAAATATTTTCCCAATTTTTTTTAAAAATTTATCTTTATATATTAAAATCATTTTATTTAAAAAAATTTTATTTAAATTTTCTTATTTATTTTTTTTTAAATTTATTAATAAATTATTATTTATTTTATTTTTTTTGTTTTTTAATTTTTTTATTTTATTTTTTTTTGTATATTAAATTTATATATATGTAAAATATTAAAATATAATAAACAATAAATTTAATATATTAAAAACAAACCTCGGAAACTAATTAACCATACATCATACATTTGTTCTCATTAATTAATAAATAAATAAAATAAAAAAAAAAAAAAGAAAAAAAAAAAAAAAATTAATAAAAAAAAAATTTAAAAAAAATATAATAAAAAAAATAATAAAGAAAAGAAAAGAAGGAAAAATTTTGAATTTTTTTAATATGCTAAAATAATTATAAATATATATAAATATGTATACATAATTATATGAGTAAATAATAAAAAAAAAAATTTATAATAATAAAAATTGTTTCCTATTATTAATTAGATTTCTATCTCCTGTATCAAAGTTAATCCTTTTAATATAATATTTAATATTCTTTACATATATATTCTATCGATCATTAAATATATTATTTATTTTATTTAAATTGTATAAATTATTATAATATGTGGTGTTAAAGGCTTTAAAGTGGAGTAAAGAGTGTTGTGTTGTATTGTTGGATGTGTGGCATACAATTAATTGGGGATTAAATTTAAAATATATACATAAATAATAACACCAAATTTGACTGATATTAACATTCATAAAAAATGAGATTTTGAATAATATCGTAATAATTATTAATTAAGGAAGAATATATAGTATAAATATATATTATTTTAGAATATATATTAATATATTAAAATTTTATAAAAGAATAAATATATTTTTTTAATATTTATTATATAATATATATAATATATATATATAATATATAATTATTATTATGTATTCTAGTTACATTTCATATATATTACTGCTATTATCTATTATAAGTAATTATACATACTATCATTAATATAATATATGAATACATAATAATTCACGATACATCATGAGTATGGAGTATCAGCTACGGGGTACTGTAACTATAATAATAAAATAAATATATATAGTATAATATAATAGTATAATAATATATGTATATATTAGAAATATATAATAATATATGAAAGAATAAATAGATAATAAATGAGGATAAATAGTATATTGTTATATATATATAGTAATTATAATATTATATAATATATATAACTTTATATAATAATGGAAGATAATTAAATAATATAGATATTATTATATATATATATAAATTGTTACGCCACCGCCCTCTCTCTTGCAACCAACAAAGGCAGGCTAAGCAGACGGCGTGACTATCCACAGGGTCGTGAACATGAACAATCCAGAGGCACCACAAAACCACAGCGTCCCAAAACCACGTGGGCCAAGTCGAGGCAGGGCAAAAAACAAATTGCAGCTTTCCTTTATTACACAATTTACGTACACTTCTATAGGCACAATACAGGGTGAAACAGCATTTCACACTGCACGATAAGCTTATAACAGGCAACAAATAGTTTTATCAGGTCACAAGGCACACACGAGGTCTTCACAGGAGCAGCACCCAACTCCTGTCTTCCTGGCTTGTTCCTCCCTACCAGCTCACACCAGTGGTATGTTTGCCCAGGTCCCTTCATGTTAACACATGCCAAGGTCATCCTTTTCATTTAACCCCATGTTTCGCACAGAGACAAAGCCCCACTGGCGTAAGCACTATCCCCTACAAGCAGACCCTGCCGAATACCTAAACATGAAACAATTACAGAAAATTTAATAAATTAGTCTCACATAACAAAATTTTTAATTAACAATTGAACTATGTTCCAGCCACATCTTTATTCGCCCTTTCTCTCGGTGCGCCCGAGTGCCACAGTGGCAAAAGTTTTACGCCCAAAAAGGCTCGGCCTGAACCTGCTTCGCCTCCACAAAAGGCACCGGTACGCGCGTCCACGCCACAGGGGAACACCGCCCCCGGAGCCCAGGCAGGGGCCCCAGAAGGGGAAAACGCCAGTGGCGAGCAGGTCCAAATAAAAAATATCTTTCCATTTCAAAAAAAACCCCGTTCACCCCTAAAAAAAAAAGGGGAAAAGGGCGAAAAGTTAAAACACAAAAATTTACCCAAAAGGGCACCACCCGGGGTTTCCCCCCCCTTTCCCCTTTTTTTGGCTTTTTCCCCCCGTTCCCCCTCACACCAGTTCCCCTTTTCCCCCCCCCCAAAGAACAAGCCCGGTCCCCTTAAAACCCAATTTTTTTCAGTTCCGGGCCACAGAAAAAAAACCCCCCTTTGGGAAAAACCCCCCACCGGCCCCCCTCTCTGTTCCAAAAATGCCCAAAAAAATTTTAAAAAAAGCCCCCCCCGGCAAAATTTTCCAAAAAATACCATTTTTTAAATCCCCCAAAAAAAATTTTCCCCACCGGGGGCTCGGAAAGGCCCTCCCTTT
>NC_051426.1:4497222-4508448 GCF_015228065.2 Penaeus monodon | reverse complement strand
GTGCCTATAAAAAGTGTAGTAATACTTGGTAAAAGGAAAGACTTCATTTGTTTTATTTTGTGGGCCTAGTGGCGTTTCCCCTCTGTGTTCTGGGACGCTGTGGTCTCGTGCTTTGAGCTGTTCGTTTCACGACCCTGTGGATAGCACGCCGTCTGCCTAGCCTTTCCTTGTGTTGGTGGCAAGAGACGAGGCGGTCGGCGTAACAGTATGTATTACTTAATAGTGGTGCCTGAATGCGCAAAAAATATTTGTTACCGTTGCATCGTTCTTTTTCTTTCCTATATACGTGTAGCCAGGTACTATAGACAATTTCGAGGAGGGGAGTAAATTGCTGAAGAGCTAGCCCACTTTCTGTGCTGATATCATCATAAAAGGGAGGATGTATTGTTATCAATCTCTTATGGAAGGATACGCTCGTCTGTATATATTTTATACATATGGGTCTTAAGGAAAATAATATATTTCCTAAGTTGCATTGTATAGATTGAAAAACATCGAGAAATGGGGCGGGAAAACATTTTAGGAAATATACTGCATTGTCCCTTGAGGTTAATTAGCAAAACATAACTGAGTCAACACGTGGGACGGTGGTGACGCTAGTTGGTAGAAAATCAGGTGTTAAAGCGTAAATATGGGGGGAAACCCGCCCTTTGACCTGGTGTAGATCCTTGAAAACACTATTCAGGCTCTCGAAATGGAATCAGACCAGCGTCTTTTCAGTCTATTAGGAAATTTAAACCTGTTAGTTTTATAAGTATGAAACGTGCAAAGTATGAAATATTGGTTATCGCATTTACATTTACACAGAGACTTTAAGCCTGTTATTTGTGTTATCGCCTCTTAGGACGGTGTTTGTGAAAAGCTTGAGTCTAAAAGGCATATGGGGGAGGGGGGAGTGATGATGGAGGTGGGGTCGTCAGCGACAACTGACATCGGGCTATCATATTGATTGTGTCACGCTCATTAGCTATGGTGTGATCATTCACCTGTAACACTTCAGTGAAGGGCTGTATTATCTCCTTAAGCAGGACTTGTGATTGGTGATTTTGTTTGTTTGCTTCTTTTTCTTACTATTATTGGTTTAAGGGGGTATGGAGGAATGGGGGACGGGGGCGGTAGGAAGGGAAGGAAGGATCACCTGTTCTCGGGTCAACCTTGAATTTGGTCATTACCTGGACTGACTTCTATCCGTCCTGCGGTTGGGTTCTTCCCTTTGCGCGGTTATTTGTTATTGTTTATGAGGGGTGATCACTCGCCTGTAACACGGCCATTTGTCGAGTCAGTTACAAGTTCAAACAATTTTTATCATATGGGCAAGTAGTGACGCTAGTTGGTAGAAAATAGGTGTTTCAGGCGTAAATACGATGGGGAAACCCGTCTTTGACCTGGTGTAGATACCTTGAAAACCCTATTAATGCTCTCTAAATAGAATAAAACCCAGCGTCATTTCAATCTATTAGGTAAATAACCTTTTAGTTTTATAAGTATGAAACGTGCAAATATTGGTTATCGCATTTACATTTACAGAGAAACTTTAAGCCTGTTATTTGTGTTATGCCTCTTAGGGCGTATGTTGTGTAAGTTTGAGAGTCATAATAAAGTACAACAAGAATTTCATGACCCTTTTCAATAAACTATATTTTTATTATGAAGATGTCTTTGGGATGTAAGAACGGCTAGTAAAACATGTTAAAAGATGAGGCCCTACCGCTCCCACCCGCCCGCCCAACAATATCAGTAGTTCCAGCATGGAAATATTGCCGCCAATTGTATTTAAAGCCCTGTTTAGGTCGTTTGTTGAGTGAACTGTGAGTGACAGTACGCCGGGAAAGAGAAGAACATATTCAATGGAGAAACCCACCTACACTACAAATAATAAATCATCGCCACCTGGAGATATCACCGCAATGAAGAAACGGGTTAAGTTGGTGGCAGACTGTCATTTAAGAGGAGGATACGATCGAGAAAAAAGAATATCTTCCAGACAGCTCAAAACTTATCGCTACATAATGGTCCTGACCATGCCCAAATCAAACATCCAAAGCTGCCACCGGTGAAGATGATCTATCCAATATATTCTCATCATTCACCAATAGTTGAAATCGTTAGCAAACACAGATAGAACCGTGATATATTCTCTTAGCAAAAACAAATATGATTTGGAGAGGAGAGGGGGGTTGGTGGTGACATTAGAGACAATTGTGAAAGCCACCAGTTCTTCTCCTTCCACATCGCTTACACCATAGAAATAGAAAAATAAAAGTATATATTGTACACCGCGTTTTATAATCCTTTTCAGTTAATTGTATTCTTATCCTTGTCGCGGCGAGGGACAGAACGGTAATTATTGGTCATTAGCATACCTTTGTGTGACCGACCTGATGGGGGTGGGGGACAAAAGGGGGGGGGGCGTTAGGGTTATTATTATGACAGTTTTATTCATTAGGAGGGTGGTCACTCGTCTGTAACAGGTCAATTCTCGATCCGGGTACAAGTTCAAACACGATGAAAATTGCGGGGCGGTGTGGGGGGGGGAGGAGGGGTGATGAGGGAGGGGGGTCATCAGTGACACCTGTATTGGTTGGATTATGATTGCATCATCATTAGGAGGGGTGATCACTCGCACTTCAGTGCAGGGCTGTATTATCCCCTTAAGTAGGACTTGTGATTTGTTTTTTTTTGCTTCTTTTTTTCTTCCCATTATTGCTTTGGGTATGGAGGAAAGTGGGGCAGGGGCGGTAGGAAGGTAAGGAGGGTTGGTTTTGAGAGGAGGAGGGAGGGTGATAGGAACCCTTTAGGTGTGTATTAGACATCATTAAAGGGGCATTTATGGATTATGATTAAATTTGGAGGGATGATCATTCGTCTGTTTAAAAGGGGCAATTCTCGATCCAGGTAAAGTTTAAACATGATGAATATTGCGGGGTGGGGGTGGGGGGGTCTGGTAGAGGGTGGTGTTGGTGGGTCAACTGTGACACCTGGCATTGGGTTGGATTATGATTGTCTCATTCATTAGGAGGGGGGGTCACTGTATTGACATCATTAGAGGGGCATTTATGGATTATGATTAATTAGGAGGGATGATCATTCGTCTGTAACAGGGTTTAATTCTCGATCCAGGGAAAAAGTTTAAACATGATGAATATTGGGGGGGGGGGGGGGGGGGTATGGAAGAGGGTGGTGGTGGTGGGTCAACTGTGACACCTGGCATTGGGTTGGATTATGATTGTCTCATTCATTAGGAGGGGTGGTCACTGTATTAGACATCATTAGAGGGACATTTATGGATTATGATTAATTAGGAGGGATGATCTTCGTCTGTAACAGGTCAATTCTCGATCCAGGTACAAGTTTAAACATGATGATATTGCGGGTGGGGGTGGGAGGGTATGGAAGAGGGTGGGGGTGGTGGGTCAACTGTGACACCTGGCATTGGGTTGGATTATGATTGTCTCATTCATTAGGAGGGGTGGTCACTCGTCTGTAACAGGGTCAATTCTCGATCCGGGTACGAGTTCAAACACGATGAATATTGGGGGGGCGGGTAGGAGGGCCATCGTGCACCTAGCATCGGGTTGGATTATGATTGCCTCATTCATTAGGAGGGGTGATCACTTGTGTGTGAAACTGGGTTAATTATCGATACAGGTACAAGTTTAAACATGATGAATATTGGGGTGCGGGGGTGGGAGGGTATGGAAGAGGGTGGTGGTGGTGGGGATGGGGTAAGAGGGTGGGGGGGGGGATCATCTGGGGTACCTGGCATATGGTTTCAGAGAGAAGGGGAGGGGGAGTCCTCTAGGTGTGTGCTAATGATTTTGGTTACGGTCATTGATAATGATTCTGGTTACGGTCATTGATTGTGTTAATCACTTTCCCCGTTTATTAACCTGTTGTGATGCGTAAGGTAGGCGTTCTGTCCAGTCGCCTGTATTTGGGGAGGAGGGAGGGACAGATATCATTAGAGTCGGTTAATGATTTCCAGTTCCGATCATTGATTATGATAATCACTTTAATTATGCCTACTTTCTGCTATGATGCGCCATGAACGACCGTAAGGTAGTCTGGTGTGCATGCTAAACATTATTATCTATGATTAATGATTCCGGTTACGGTCATTGATTACGTTAATCACTTGCGGTTACGGCCATTGGTTACGTAAATCGATTGCGGTTTCCGGTTTTCATTAACCTACTTCCTGTTTACACCCTCATGTACGTACGTGAGTGGAGTCGTTCTGTCCCTTATGCATCTACTTGTGTGTGTGTGTGTGTGTGTGTGTGTGTGTGCGCGTGTGTGCGTGTGCGTGTGTGTGCGTGTGTGTGTGAGTGCATGTGTGTGTGTGTGCGTGTGTGTGCGTGTGTGCGTGTGTGTGTATGTGTGTAGTGTGTGCGTGTGTGTGTGTGTGTGTGTGTGTGTGTGTGTGTGTGTGTATGTGTGTGAGTGTGTGTGCGCGTGTGTGTGCGCGTGTGCGCGTGTGTTAGTGTGAGTGTGTGTGTGTGTGTGTGTGTGTGTGTGTGTGTGTGTGTGTGTGTGTGTGTGAGTGAGTGAGTGAGTGAGTGAGAGTGAGTGAGTGAGTGAGAGTGAGTGAGTGTGTGACAGATAGATGCTGCTATGCTTAAATGAGAGAGAAAAAAAAACAGAACAAGAAGAGATAGCCTGTTAGAACATATTATTCTCTCTCTCTCTCTCTCTCTAT
This sequence comes from Penaeus monodon, assembly GCF_015228065.2. Taxonomy (NCBI): domain Eukaryota; kingdom Metazoa; phylum Arthropoda; class Malacostraca; order Decapoda; family Penaeidae; genus Penaeus; species Penaeus monodon. The sequence continues at coordinate 4,503,749 of NC_051426.1, read as the reverse complement.
CTCTCTCTCTCCCTCCCTCCCCCTTTTCTCTCTATCTCTAATTAAGAAGAAGGTAAGCCAACAGGGGTGGAATAAAGCAAATATATGACGAGGAAATAGAGACAGAAATTTCTAGAATTCCAAACAATACGTTTTGAGCATAAAATCCAGAGCCAATGAGGGAGGAGGGACTGCATGACGTCGGATTCATGGCAAGGCAATCGGAGCTGCCGGTCGCTTACGTCACGGATGTTGCCATCAGTGGGGTCAGTGGGCTGAATGGGCAAGATGGGCTGTATGGGCGAAGGTATGGGCGAGGAACCAGGCAGGAGGACGCAGACGAGCCCGTACGTAGACGGCCAGACTGCGGAAGACAGGCAGAGGGAGGGAGAAGAATGCAAAATAAGATTCTTGGCAACTTTCGAGGCTGTTCATACGTACAGCCTGCCTGCGCAGTCATTCCAGAAAGTGCCTTCGGAGGAAGGACAGCTATTCTAACGTTCAACATTATCTTGTTATCATTTCGTGATGGCGGTTCCAAAGGACATGTGTGACATCGACAGGAGGTTTCCTGACGACCTGATCGACTTCATTTTAGAGTACATACCCTCCGCCCATGCACCAGCTGCATCGCCATCTGCCGTGATCCAGGACCTGGCTCCAGCTGCGCCAGCTGCGTCGCTAGCCTCCCCCCTCGCGGCGCCCGACGGAGCCGTAGTAGTGCGACTAGGTGGCGTGCCCTCGGCAACGAGCGTGGCCGGGGAGCAGACTCCCCGGCAGGCGCGTCAGCAGAAGTGCCAAGAGGAGGAGAGGCAGGGCGCGAGGCCAGGCGGCCGAAGCAGTCGGCAACGCCGAAGAGAGGCCAAGCGCAAGCTGCACGAGGTGGACGAGCCCTTTGAGGCCGAGCAGCGGGAGACGGCGGCTGTGGAGAGCAAGAAAAAAGCTCTGGAGAACGAGGTGGAGAACGAGCAACTGAAAGCCAAAGTGGAAGCCTTCGAGACGCAGGCGGTGAAGGCGCAGCCAGCACCCATTGTGTGGAACTTCATCGACGACTTTTCCATCTGAGGAGTGGGTGCCGAGGGCAGCCAGGGCCCCAAGGAGGAACGTGAGGGCGGTGGCATCGCCCGAGTGTGAAGCGGGCGTTGTGGGCCGAGGAACGGGCCTTCGCTGACGCCGACGAGATCGCCTAGAACAGCAAGGTGTTATGTACCTAGCTTATGCGGACGTCGCAGGTGGCTGCGGCTGATCCAGGAGGAGACGGCAGCTGAATTCGATGAAGGATCCAGCTGTGAAGGAGACACGACTGCTGGACCTGTGCTAATCCAGCTGTACAAACACCCCCCTACAGCAGGGTGTTCTTAACCCAGCTGTTGTACACTTAAATTCCACACTTGCCATTGCTCAGACACAAACACTAGGCTGCACATGCTTTGCAGTTTCCTTGCAGTTGCACATTCGATCATCGCTTTGCTCACGTGCTGTTTCTTTCCAGATGGTGGGTCGGCGAGACGACTCGGCGCGAACGGCGATGAGTCGGCTCTCCCCTCAGCTCCCCTCTTGGCATCGCGTCTCGCCTCTTCGTTCTCTTCTCTCCCCTTCTCTTCGTTCTCTTCCCTTCTCCCTTCTCCCCTTCCTCCTCTTCCCCTCCTCCTCTTCGTTCTCTTCCCCTCCCTCTCCTCCTCTTCGTTCTCTTCTCTTCCCTCCTCCCCTTTTGCTCTTTCCTCCTCCTCTCCCTCTTCTTAGACCTTTTCTTCTTCCTCCTCCTCCTCCTCGCCCTCTTGTTATCTTTCTTTCGTGTGTGTGTGTTATCCCTCGATTCTCTTTCTCTTCGCCTCTCCCTCGCCCTCTCTCTCCTCCTCACTTGCCTCTCCTTCGCTTCATCTGATTGCTCTCCTCTCCTTTCTCCTTCTTCCTCTCCTTCCTTCCTCCTTCTCCTTCTTCCTTCCTTCCTTCTCCTCCTTCTTGTCATTAGCTCCTACAGGATCAACTGCGGCAGTCGAGACCTTTTGTTGGGCACACGCACAACCTCATGCACACACACACACACACACGAGCACACACACACACACACACACGCACACGCACACGCAACACACACACACGCACAACAACACACAGAGAAACGCACACACACACACACACACACACACAACCGGGTTTTATTCACCCAGCTGTCACACACACACACACACACACACACACACACACACACACACACACAGCCGGGTTTATTCACCCGGCTGTCACACACACACACACACATACACACACACACACACACACACACACACACACACACACACACACACACACACAGAGCCGGATTTTATTCCACCCGGCTGTCAACACACACACACACACCACAACACACACACAGAGCCGGATTTTATTCACCCGGCTGTCACACGCACACACACACACACACACACACACACAGCGGCTTTTATTCATCCGCTGTCACACGCAAACACACACACAAAAAAATTTCTTCATTCGGCTTCTCCCTTCAGAAAAAGCTGCGGCAGTCGAGACCTTTTTTTGGGCACACGCAAAAACCTCATGCACACACACACACACACACGCACACACACACACGCACCACACACACACACACGCACCGCACACACACACACCACACACACACAGCCGGGTTTATTCACCCAGCTGTCACACACACACAGCGGGTTTTATTCACCAGCTGTCACACACACACCACCACACATACACACACACACACACACACACACACACACACAGCCGGGTTTTATTCACCAGCTGTCACACACACACACACAACACACACACACACACAGAGCCGGATTTTATTCACCCGGCTGTCACACACACACACACACACACACACACACACAGAGCGGATTTTATTCATCCGGCTGTCACACGCAAACACACACAAAAAAAAAATTTCTTCATTCGGCTTCTCCTTCAGAAAAAGCTCGACTCCGAAATGATCCGCATCATAGTCTTGGTTTGTTTTTACAGTGCCAACTCTCCCCATTCATCATGGCTTGGGACCGGCGCAGAAGATTCCACTGGCTTGTGGACTCCCTTATCTGCAGGCAATCGGGGTAAAGTTTTTGTCCAGAGTCTTGTGCTCTAACCACCTGGCTACCGCGCCCCTACACACACACACACACACACACACACACCACACACACACACACACACATATGTATATGTATATTTATATCTATTTATTTATATGCTGTGGTGTGCATGCTTATTCATACACACATCGTGCGTGAGTACGTGTGCATTAATACACACATGCAAGTGCACGTGTGCACTTTGCAAACATTAGGGTAGTCTTACGTAGATACGATTGTGGCGCCCGACCGCTGCCTTGTAGTTCAGTCCGTGCATGGTCAAAGGCTAAGGGAGTTCACCCTATTCAAAAGAACTGCTGCCTCATGGCATCTACAAGATGAAAAAGACTTCGGGAGTCAACCCCAAGGAAAAATCTGGAACCGGAGTCCCTGAGGCTGCTTACGACCTCGTTCTGGCAACTTCTCTGACGCTGTCGTGACCAGCAAGGCTTGGTTTTATTGTCAGGCTTCGACATTTATACCATCGAGTATACAGTATACAGCCACAGTGCACACTGACAACTAACACTCTCTCCTTCTCGCTACCTCCCTCTCTCTCAATTTTTCTCTTCTTCCCTCCCCCCCTCTCTCTATATCTCTCTCCCTCCTTCCCTTTTTCTTTCTCTCTCTCTCTTTCTCCCTCCCTCCTCTATCTCTCTCTCTCCCATTCTAAGAGAGAGAGAGGGAGAGAGGATAAAAGAGAAAGAGAGAGGAGAGAGCTAGCTAGATAGAGAGTTTATGTGATAGATAGATAGATAAATAGAGAGAGAGGGGGTGAGGGGGGGCAGGAGGAAGAGGGAGAAGGAGAGAGAGAGGATTCAGATTTGTCAGATTAGTATGTTTATTTAGCCACATAGTCAGAGTATACTCTTGGTGTAGATCAATGATAACAATATCATAATGATACATGTAGGTGAAGTGGCCATAAACATAGGTCTAAAACGCATTACAGAAATAAAATATATTAAGAGAATAAATACAACATACAGTAAACAACAAACTTACAGTGGGAAGAAAAAAAAATTGAATAATCATTGAGACAGAAAATGGGTCCAAGAATAGAACCTTGGGGAACGCCATACACAGAGGTTAAGGAAGACGATAGAGATCCATTACCATTTACGAACTGTAACCTATCAGTTAAGTATGATTAAAACCAGTTATTCGTAATACCTACAATGTCATAGCGATTTATTTTGATGAGAAGGATATCATGCTGTGTCGAAATACATGAATATGGTAACTTAGAATCTTCTTTTATCGTATGACTTAATGGTAAGAGAGGGAGAGAGAGAGAGAGGGAGGGAAAAGAGAGAAGGAGAGGGAGAAAGAGAGAGAGAGAGGGGGAGGGGAAAGACAGGAAGAGAAAGACCGACAGACAGAGAGAGAGAGAGGGGAAAGAGAGATAAATGCTAAAAGAGAGAGAGGGGAGAGGAGGAGTGATTGAGACAGAGAGAGAGAATGAGAATGAGAGAGAGAGAGAGAGAGAGAGAGAGAGAGAGAGAGAAGAAAGAGAGAGATGGAGAGAGGAGAGAGAGAGAGAGAGAGAGTATAATGGTCTCTAATTTGAATTATACTAGAATACCACTATATTATCTGGCAGGTCCAGAGGAAAACTCAGTATCTGTTTCTCAGCTTTATTGAGGGAACAGACACATAGATTGAAATGGATCTTAACACGGTGGACGTGGCGGAGGCGGTGTCAGTTCCCACGGGCTAAGGGGGAAGGTGTTCGTGGTTCAGGGAATGGACTCAGACTGACTCCTTTGGGTATTTCTGGGTCGCTTCCAGCCCAGGGCGTGGGGACACAGCTGTTATCCTCGGCTACCCCCTCCAGGCGTTTCTCGTTATCACCGGAGGTGATATCCGGCCTATCCGGCTCTCTTGATTAATGGATGTCACCCCAGCTCAGGCACATTTCACTATTTATAGATGTCACAGAGAGAGAGAGAGAGAGAGAATGAGTGAGAGAGTGAGAAAGAGAGAGAGAGAGAGAGAGAGAGAGAGAGAGAGAGAGAGAGAGAGAGAGAGAGAGAGAGAGAGAGAGAGAGAGGGAGGGAGGGAGAGAGATAGAGAAAGAGAGAGAGAATGAATGAGTGAGACAAAAAATGAGTGAGTGATACAGACAGAGAAAGAGAGGGAATGGGAGAGAAAGAGAAAGAGAGAGGGAGGGAGAGAGTGACAGGGAGAGAGAGGGAGAGAGAGAGAGAGAGAGAGAGAGAGAGAGAGAGAGAGAGAGAAAAGCGAGAGAGAGAGAGTATGAAGGGTATATGGAGGGTCATTAACAGACGGACCTCACCTCGCTCCCCCTATACTTCTTCCAGCTGCTTCCCATACTTATGCCGATGATGACCCAGCTTAAACAGTTCGTGCCCAGTGCCCGACGTGGTAAGGTCGGCCCAGCCTTCGCCCTCAGGGCGGGTCGACCAGACACGTGAACCCATGCTCACCACTGTTCCCTTACTGTGTTGTACTCTTAGCAATAAAGAGTCAAGCCGTTATAACCACTATCACTGCCACCAGTCATTCTCAGAGGCACCCATAGCATCCATAGTCTTCAATCATCCACTTGACCTGCTTATCAACCATGTCTACGAAACCATGTAAGTACACGTTTGGGGCCTCTCATTTCTTTTTCCTTCCTTCTTCTCCCATAAATGTATTAAGCCGTTGGTTTTATTGAGTAAAAGTGCTAAGTGACAACAAATGGCACGTTCTCACACTATTCTTCTGACTTCAGATCGCATTACCGTGTGATCAAGGTATATGGTCAACAAACATGAATATCGTTCGTTAGTTAAGTAGTTAGTTAATTTTTCTTGATTATTAGAGAATTATATTGTTTCAACTGCAACGAATTTAGCGTGTTCATGATTTTATCTTTATCATGAATACCAGTCATTTTCTCGTGTTTTCCCGTCTTGACATGACCACACATTCTCTTATCCCTTATGGTCAATTGGGATGTGGAAAGGGTCAATAGATGACCACTTGCTTTTCCCGTCTTGACCTGACCTCACTGTCTCTTTCCCTTTTGCTTGTAATGCAATTTTATATAAATTTATTATTTTGAATATAATGTAGCATCTTCCCCCATACCATAGCACCCAGGATTGCCCAATATAACCTGAGGTTGTGTAAATTGCCTAATAGATCTCCGGTGTGACATTCGATAGTAGGCACAGGTAGAACCGTAGTTATTTGTTCGATTGGCAACTTTTGAGTAGGTGTGACCCGCAGTTACATCTGTTAATTAATGTAGGACTAGGGTTTAAGCTAGAATCATTATTCACTTATCAATCACACCCCTCTCACCATCTAGAAGTCGCTTGCATGTTTTGGGTATATCCCAAGTGATCATGTGATTCATGATAGATACCTGTAGGGAATGTCATGAGCACCCATCACAGATATGCAGAAGAGATCAGGTTATTTATAGATTTT
>NC_051426.1:4479722-4492222 GCF_015228065.2 Penaeus monodon | reverse complement strand
TTCCATCAGCTTTGCAGCTTCTGGGCTAAACACTGGGATGACAGCATTGAAATTAGTATTATCATCATCCTCTTTCAGTTTGATGTCCTTATGACGTGCGCCTGGTTCATTATTTGAAGCGTAGGACTCAAGGGCCACTTGACTCAGGGTGGTGTATGGGGATCTGAGTATCCTCGTGATATTGTAGGACCAGGGATTTAAACTTACCGAGTCTCTGGTTGGCGAAAACACTGGGATGCCACTCATGGTAAATTGTTTGAGGAACTCGTACTTATTCAGGCTCAGCATCTGGAGGAAGTCTTCGTCTTGGAGGTCCGAGATCGTTGAACTCATGGTTACGCGGCAGCACTCCTCTGGCGTCACAGTCATGGCCATCAGCTCTGCCTTTATTGTCTCATACACCTTTTTGAAATCTTGACAGTCCTTTTCATAATCAAGCTCAGAGTGGCCTTTCAGCTGCAGGGACCTGACTTCGTATTTGCCAGCAGTCACAGTAGTGCTGAGGATGTTTTCTGCTAATCTTAGGGCATCACTGTGTTTCTCAGTGGTCAGGATTTCCTTGACTTTGTTCATGTTTGTTCTGAATTCCAACTCGACTGTCTTGGCATTTACTCGTGCAACCCTTGCTGCTACAGAGTGCCCTTCAACACCCATCTGCAGATTGGTATAAAAGAGACGCTCCATGAGGGGAAGGAGGTCCGAAGGAACGCGCTTCCCTACGTTGTGAAACTGGACGGCTATGCTGTTCCACTGGCGGAATACCTTGCTCAAGATGTCAGAGGTGATCTTGGGGCGCTCTAGAGCCAGCTGACACTCATACTTATTAAGAGAGACCTTGAGACTTCCATGCTTTTCAGGATCCTCTGGAAAGAAGACCCACTCTAGAATATGGAAATTTTGTGTGGATCTTGTGCCGGGCAGTTTCCAGCCCGGAACAGAAAGCTTTAAACTTCTTTCATTCATGCTAGCAAGGTTCTTGCTGATGGCATTCATCTGATTCTCTACATCTGAAGAGTGCTCGGCCCAGAAGAGTGTCGGCAGATTGGTGCTGCCATTATGTAGACGGGACCGGATGTTGACGCTGTACTGAACGGGGAAACTTTTTCCAGCCCCCAGCAAATAGACGTCGCAAATTTTACCTTTCGGCTCCCTCATCAGCGATATGACAGTCTCTGGAGGGTCGGACGACTGGTTGTGGTCTCCGTCAGTAATGATGAACACTTTGACATATTTTTCTTTGCAGGTGTATACTTTGTCGACGATTGTCTGCAGGGCACCTGTCAAATCTGTCTGACCGCTAGTGAAGTCTGACCGCTTCAGCTCAGTGCCAGTCCTCAGCAGTTCAACGTAACTGCCGAAGACATAGAGGTCTGTGCGCCCCCTCAGCTTGGGCGCGACGAAGGTGTTCCAGCCCGAGACAACGGCTGGCCAGTACGACGTCATCGATCCAGACACGTCGGCCATCAGGAGGTTGTAGCTGTTGGCGGCCGAAGGGCCCGCCTCTGCGGAGGAGTCGCCCAGGAGCTCAGGGGGCACGAAAGACGGCATCTGCAGCACGAAACGGGTCGCGATCTCGCCATTTTCCATCTGCAAATGCATCGAAGTATTAGGCATAATTTGGGCGAAGTTAGGGTCTAATGCTAATACTGTCAGTGAGGATAATAATAAAAAAAGAATGATGGCGAAATTATCATTACTACAAAAGTAGTAATGATAATGTTTATATCAGTATTACAACTTTTATTTGCAATTATGTGTGATAAACCTTTGTATTCTGCAACAAGAGAGAAACTGCAAGATATTGTTTACGCAATATCATACTCTTCAGATTTAACCCTAATGTACAAAGCATAATGTGACGAATGTTAAGTGGGCCATATAAAAATCTGCAAAACCTCAAATCATGTCTACTGCTTGCAAACAGCGAGCACTAGCTGAATACTTTACAATTACTAACGGCAGCATTACCGCCAAGGAATAAAATTTCCTCTGCAGTAAGGGGCACCCGCCTCTACCAGCACAGCGAGTACCGCGCCCGACAAAGACATGAGCTTTTAGGGCTTCTTGCCGAGGCCTCTCCCAGACCGGAAGCTTCAGGGATTAATGGAAAGGCTACTTCGTTTAAAACGTTTTTCCAATGCTACGAAAATGAAATATTTGATTTTTGGAATTCTAATTGCTGTTAACGTTGTCATCTTAAACTTTCCCTGGATTGATTGATTGATTATTTAAAATTATCTGCCGCGTCAACAGCTAAGGGCGAATACCTTGTTAAATGGAAATATTAAAATGTTTAAAACTTTAAAAATCTATCAATAGATATCTTAAATCAAAAATCAAAGCATAAATATTATACTCTAAGTGTATAAAATTATTGCATAAACATTATGCATAATTAAATTTTATTAAAAATATTAGTCTCCCTAAAGAAACTAATAAGACCCTCTACGTCACAATCCTCCCCCAATACATTCTTCAGTGTATATGGGGGAGACAAGTACATACGTCTTTGGTCTGAGAATGTTGCACATCTTTCCACTACATGTGCGATTGTTAAGAGCTCTTGGCATCCCTCACAAAGTGCTTGATTTTTAGCCATCATCGGCCCATGAGTCAGTCTTGTGTGCCCGATTCTTAGCCTTGTTAATGCAACTTCCACTTTTCGATTGGGATGGATGCTAGTCACCCAACTGCCAAGGTCATCTCTAATCTCTTGCAGTTAATTTCTGGAGATATGCCTCCATTGTTCCTTCCATTTATCGCGAAGACAACTCCTGATGCTGGGTTTCAGGTCGGTGTGTGGGAGAGGAAAACGAGCATCACAAGGCTGAGCGGCAGCTGCCATGGCCTTCTGATCAGCTCGCTCATTCCCACTGACACCAACATGCGCTGGCACCCAACAGAGACTTATCTTTTTACATGTTGACATCAGTGCAAGCCAATCTTGAACCTCCCTCACTATTGGATGTGATGAGTTTAAGCTCTTGATTGCTTGCAAGGCACTACGAGAGTCACAATATATCACAATAGAATGGTTCATAAGATCTCTAGTCATCTTAACTGCTGCAAGGATGGCATGTAACTCTGCAGTGAAGATCGAGGCTGCTAGAGAAAGACTGCCAGATGCAGTCTTCCTTCTGCTCACTGCTGCAAAGCCCACACCATTTTCAGATTTCGAACCATCTGTATATATTGCGTCCGATCCTTGGTACTTAGAAATGTGCTGAAGAAATCTCTCTCTGACTTCTGCTTCAGATCTCTCCCCTTTCCCAATTCCGACCAAATCCAGCTCGACTTGATTAGTCCAAGGGGGAATTGGGAATTCAACAGCCAGAACCTTAGTGAGACTTTAATTAAGTTCTTCTACAAGATTCCTCATTCTCCTACCATAGGATCGGCTATCCTCAAGGGGGTTGAAAACCAATCTGGATGTAGGAGATCCTGGAATCCTTTGTAGTCTCGTGTAGTAAATCAGGTTCATGTAGTCCCGGTGTAATGAAAGAGGTGGTTCTCCACTCTCAGCATACAGGGACTCCACAGGTGAAGACCTGAAAGCCTCAGTACAGATTCTGAGAGCTTCATTATGAACCGAGTCCAACATCCGGAGAACAGTGGGAGTTGGAGATGAATAAGCTTCACATCCATAGTCAAGCTTACTACGAATAAGCGCTCGGTAAAGCCGTAGAAGCGTTGTGCGGTCTGCACCCCAAGATGAATGTGAAAGAACCCGCAAAATACTAAGTGCTTTTGTAGCCTTCACTTTTAACTGTTTGATGTGAGGCACCCATGTAAGTCTTGAGTCAAAAATTAGACCCAAGTACTTCACATCTTGGACAAATTGCAATTGCTCCTAAATAGAGGGAAGGATGGAACTTTCCTCGTTTGTGGAAATGTATAGCCATGGTCTTACTTGGAGAAAGTTTGAACCCATGATATGTTGCCCACTGTACAACCTGATTTATTGCAGTCTGCATGCGTCCTTGCACATCCTGTAAGCTTCCTCCTGAGCAGTACAGTGTAAAGTCATCCACATACAGATTACATGAGACAGCACTTGGAACAACCTTTACAATGTCATTTATAGCAATGGCAAACAGGGTCACACTTAAGACACTCCCTTGTGGTACCCCTTCCAGCTGATCTTCCAGGTTAGAGAAACTGTTTCCTACCCAAACTCTAAACTTCCTGTCAGCAAGGAAACTTTGTATGAAGGTAGGTAATGCTCCTCTTAAACCAATGTCATACAGCTTCATGAGTATGCCATGCTTCCAAGTAGTATCGCAAGCCTTTTCAAGGTCAAAGAAGAATGCTATCATGTGACGTCACTGTGCAAAGGAATTCTGTACAGCAGTTTCCATCCTCACAAGTGCATCTGTGGTTGATCTTAATTTTCTAAAGCCATATTGATATGGGGTCAAAATGTTTTCTTTTTTCAGCAGCCATGTCAACCTGAAGTTGACCATTTTCTCCATCAGCTTGCAGATGCAGCTGGTGAGGGAAATTGGTCTGTAATTTCCTGGTGCGGAAGCATTTTTGCCAGGTTTAGGAACAGGAATGATTATAGCTTCTCTCCATGTGGATGGCACTGTGCCCTCACTATAGATCCTATTAAATAGGTCTAACAGGAACTTCTGGGAGCTCTCTGGTAAGTGAGATATCATTTGGTATGGAATACCGTCACTTCCTGGGGCAGTCTTACGGCAGAGCTGCAAAGCAGAGTCCATTTCCTTGCACAAAAATGGCAAGTTGTATGGAAGTTCTGCTGCAGTCCTACTGAAGAACGACACTGGGTGTTGTTCTTGTTCCGCACGAAAAGTGGAGAATCGAGCAGTGTAAGATGCTCCAGAGGAGATCTCTGCCATGGATTTAGCTAGCTCATTTGCAACATCTTTTTTATCCGTGATGATTATGCCATCTATCTTCAGAGCAGGTTGTGACATGGATATGCTCTTTCCAGCGATCTTACGCACCTTGTCCCATACCCATGCTAAGGGAGTCCCAAAGTTAATCGAGGAGACATACTGTCTCCACGACGTCCGTCTAGCCTCCTTTAGCACGCGCCTGGCCTTGGCTTGGGTCTTCTTGTAATTGATCAAGGTTACAATGCTGGGGCGTCGTTTTATTTGCCTTAATGCAGCTTTTCTTGCTCTGACAGCTTGTTGGCACTCATCAGACCACCATGGTACTGGAGGTCGACGGTAATGCCCGCTACTTTTCGGAATGGATGCTTCTGCTGCAAGGTGAATTCGTGATGTGAGGTGATTAACAGCATCTTGAATACACTGGAAATCATTCACAGATCCTTGCAATATTGCAGTTGATCTAAAAAGATTCCAGTCCGCATGTTCAAGTCGCCATCTCTGCACTCCTTTGGCTGGAATACCATTCACCTCCTCCAAAAGTATTGGAAAGTGGTCACTTCCATGCAAGTCTTCCATGACCTGCCAAGTGAAGTTCAACTGTGAATCAGGTGCGCCTATAGATAGGTCTATATTGGAGAATGTCCCAGTTTGAATTTGGAAATGTGTGGGAGTGTCATTGTTCAGTAAAACTGCATCTACTCTTAAGAACAAGGACTCCAAGGCCCTTCCGCGAGGGTTGCACATAGTGTCTCCCCAGAGGTGATGCCGACAATTGAAATCTCCAAAGAGTAGAAATGGATGTGGCAACTGCCCAAGTAGATCTTCCAAATCATTAATGTTCAGATTATGTGGAGGAAGGTAGATGGATGCAACAGTGTAAGGTCGTGTCAAGCCTATTCTCACAGCCTTCACCTGCAGTGTTGTCTGCAAGTGACGTACCATTACTGCTACTCCTCCATGAGGTCCATTGTCAAAGGTTCCATAATGGGCTTGAACTTGGAATCCTCTCAGGAAAATGGGACGATTTTCCCTGGTCATAATCTCTTGTAGGCATACACAAACTGGGTTACATGAAGCTATCAGATGTTGCAGTTCTTCCCATTTTGCATGAATTCCCTGACAGTTCCATTGGATTAGGGTATCCAGGTCTTTATATTATTTCCTCATAAGGTGTTTGGCAGCATCTGTGGTCAAGGTTTGCCTCACACCTTTAGGCTGTCCCTTTCCAGGATCCTGGGAGTACCTTTTTAATATTTGTTGACCTGTGGAACTAGTTTCCACAGATTTCCCTTGGACAGGTTCAGGATTTCTTTGCCTAGGCAAAGGACAGACCTGAGCCTTTGCTTCAGGGGCATTCTGTCTAGCAGCGGAGGCCCCTGTGGATGTTGTGGCAGCTGAGTCTTTTGGACAGGTTCAGGATTCCTTTGCCTGGGCAAAGGGTGTGCCTGAGCCTTTACTTCAGGGGCATTCTGCCTAGCAGCAGAGGCTCCTGTGGATGTGGTGGCAGCTGGAGCTGTCACCGTTGAGGCCTCTGGAGCCTTGCTTGATGGCTCCAAAGACCTTACTTTGGGAGGAGTCTCCTCAATAGACCCCTCACTCCTACTCCGTTTCTGGTGGAACAACTCACCAGAGGCAGTGTCAGCAATTTGGGACTGAGGTTTAGAGGAAGTGGCAGAGTGTGTGCTGTAAGAAGCATTGGAGGGCAAAGGTTGGTGGGAAGGAGGATGGGCTAGAACCGAAGCAAAGGACCTACCTGGCTGTGCAAACAGCACACGGGCACGTCGCTTTGCCTCTGGAAAACTAACTTTCTCCTTGCTCCTTATTACCAATACTTCCTTTTCAAATTTGTACCTTTTACATTGCTTTGAAGAAGCTTCATGAGCTTCTTTGCAGTGGTAACAGCATATTGGACCTGGACAGTTGTCATCTCCTTGATGACCTGTTGTACCACACTTTACACATACTCTTGGTTGTCCATTTTCTTTAAAACGGCAAGAGTTGGCTCCATGCCCATAACCTTGGCAGTGGAAGCACCGCATAGGGTTGGGCACATATGGCTTTACCTTGAGGTGGTACCATGCTAACTTAACTGATTCTGGAAGGACTAATGTGTTAAAAGTTAGAAGAAGAGTTGGTGTCGACTGTTCCAAACCATCAACTTTCTTCCTAAAACGTTTTACTGCCACTACATTAAAATTCTCTAGTTCCTCTAACAGTTTCTCCTCAGAATACCTCATAAGGTCTCGGGAAAAGACAATTCCCTTACACTGATTGAGGGTTTTGTGAGGAGAGCATGAAACTTGAGCCCCAGGAATGTTGCATATCGCACGCAAACGGTCACTCTCGTCTGGTGACGAAACCTCAACTATCAGGCTACCATCTCGCTGTGGGGTGAAGTGAGGATCACGTTGACATACTTCAACTATTTTCCGATGAACCTCAAAAATGTCAAGATCCATGATTGATACACCATCAATGGTCTTCACTACCAGGTACTTACTATATGAAATGCTTTCATATTTACCAGGTAAGATCTCCTTAGTGGATTGAGGAGGACTTTTCCCCTTCTTACCTGGTTTGAGAGCCCGGGTACCATTACGATTCCCATTCTTGCCCTTTGGAAGCTGGAAAGGTTCCAGAGTGACGTGTGATTTTCCAGAGAGAATGGTCGAGGGATTGCGCAGGTCGTCAGGGAGAGAGCTAGATCTTTGTAAATTTGTAGTACTCATACAAATTTGAATTCTTCATTTCCTCACCCCCCCACCCACCATGGAGTCCAACGAGGGGAAGCTATAGTTGGGGTTCAAAATCTCCCAACAGCCACAGGGATAATGAGGAAATATACGCAGCCACTATTACAGTACTGATGGCAGTTGCGGGACCTATGCGCTACTGACTGAATAGTGCCTGCTTGACCTTAGCCATAGTCGATTGACTTGACTGGGCCTTGATCAAGCCACCCGTCTAACCAGAATAAAGGACCAAAGAGGTGTGTTGCTAGCTGCAGGGCGCAGCGTGCAGCATCGCTCAACCTCCAGGACTCCTGTCTCCTGGTAATATGGGATGCGACGCACGGCAAACACACGTGGGAGAGTTCTCCCTGGTCCAAGATGGAATGAACCAGGGGTGGGTACACCATCCCCTCTCATAGGCCTTGGTGCACCAGGAAGTCATTTTGTCTCATCCCTCACTGGTGACCCCTCCAGTATGGGTAGCCCTCTGGTCCGACTCACCAGATCATTGGGACCTCAAGCCCCCCCTCCGCGGCAAGGCGGCTTCCGTTAGGGGAGACTTTCCCTGGAGATTCCTAGGACATGGAGCTCAGGAACTTCGAAACCTCCTCGGATCTCCCGAGCTTTCCTTGCGGCGAAGGACCTTCCTAGTGGAAGCCCTTCGACGAGGGAATGCGGGGGTGTGCGGGCGGCCCCATGCAAGGGCGGCGGCATGACAGCGACAATACCCAATCATTAATAATGTTATCGTAATAATGTTACTCTTATCCTTATCATGAGGCATCGAAGGCCAAGGACACAGCCCCGAGCGCGACCCACCTTCTCCTTGGCCTCGAAGAGCCTGGCGTCGCTGTGCACGAGTCCACGGTCCACGAGCCCGTCGGCGCCCACGATCTCTTCCTCCTGCGGTTCTGGCGAGACCGCGCGCGGCGGCCGCCACATGCCCTTTCGCGGGCAGGGGTCTCCACGCATCATTTTCATCATCAGCATCTCCCCGTACCAGTCGTCATCCGAGTCGGAACACGACGGGGGGGAGTGGTCGCGGTCCCCTATCAGGAAGAACCTCTGCATCCTCCTCCTGCTCAGGCGGTCTCGGGAGGCGCGGGGCGAGTCCGGGTCCGCGTCAGAGGGCGCGGCCCTCGGGTTGGAGGGGTTGGGGTCCGACATAATCTGCAGGAAGAGGGAAAGGTTGGAGACCTGTTCGAGGGAGTGGGATGGGGTGGTGATCATAATGATGGCGATGTGATGGTGATGATAGGGATGCTAATGACAATAAATAATGAAACCCATAAAGAGTTTTAGCTTTGTCTAAAAATAATCACTGATTTATTTTTTCAAAAATTTAATTTCATTTATATATATTTTCTCAGTGTAGATTTTTTTTTTTAATAAATAGAATACTAAATATCTGTGTATATTCAAACACGCGTTGCGATTTTGTACCTGGAACTGATGCTGCTCCCCCGTTGTTAGCTCTCTCTCTCGAAAATGATCTTTTTTACTGTGTCTTTGTTTTATTTTTGTTGTTTTCTTCCTTCCTCCTCCCTCTCCCTCTCCCTCCTTCTTTCTCCCTCACCATTTTTTCTTCCTTTTCCCTCTTCCTCCTCCTTCATCTTCTCGATTCCTTTCCCTTTCCCTCCTTCATTCTCCCTCTCCCTCTTCCTCCTTCACCCCCTCTCTTCCTCTCCCTCTTCACCCTTCTTTCTTCCTATAAATCTTTTCCCTTTGTTTCCCTCTTTCTCTTCCTCCTTTACCTTCTCTCTCCTTCTCCCTCTTCCTCCTTCTTTCTTCTTCTCCCTCTTCCTCTTTCTTCCTCGCTCTCCCCTATAAGAACCTGACCATTCCATGACTACTGGAAAATAGCCAAAACCGCGGGCTAAAGGAGAAAAAGGAGTGAAAGAGAGAACGATTTGATTTGATTTGAAAACATTTATTTACAGAACAGTACACATGCCCTGCAAAAAAGCCAGGGTAAGATAGCAAAGCATCTCTTCAAACTGGCTGTGCTTCTATTCGTGTAGAGGGCTGTCAGTCGAACATTAACGTTATATACATGCCTGAAGGGCTATGCCATTGTCACTATATTGTTAAAATATCTGGTTGGTAAAAAAAAAAAAATGTCAAAGACAAGACTGGTGTCTATAATAAAGTCAATATTATCAAAAGGTGCTAATCCATGGACAGTACCACTTGATCGATAGGCTGCAGTTTCTTAGCTATTTTGCACAGCTTGCAGTGCTGATATAAAACAGGCTTGGCCTCCCCTATCAAGTGGATTATATACGTTAATGATGGTATTAGATTTACATCAAGAAATATTTGAATACCAAGATATTCATGTCATGATTGCCATCAATCATGTAAATGCCAACTCCTCTTTGCATTTACAGTCAAGGTGGAATATTTGGTCTGTTCTAATATTTTATCCCGCAATTTTTGCATAACGAGCACTAGTTCTGACTTTTTGAAAGCAACACACAACATCTTCAGAGTATAGGTACTGGGAGAGAGTTGTCTTGCGTTTCTGCAAATTGTTTATGTTCCTGTAACACATTTCAAGAGTTTGCTTGGGGACATTGACCACTTGACCATTTCCAAGGCCCACTACAGGGCGATGCTGTTGTTGATCGAGTAGGAACGTGAACATGCTTTCCTGTTGCTGCATCATAAACATCATTTGCTGGAGTAGCATTTGCAGCAGATCCTTTATTTCTCCATTGGACTCGTTTGACCTGCTGCAGTGTGGGCTGAGCTCAGCTGGTGCAGCAGATGGTGCCGGTGCTTGAGTTGACGGGGCTTTTACTCCTATGGTACTGGCACTGTGGCCGGTGCCATGGCTTTCTGTACAGGGGCCATCACTGTTGACCCCACATGATCAAAGCTCGGGGCTGGGATAGACTTCTTTGGGAGGAAGGCTATTCATTTTCCTGCCCTTTGGACAGAAAGCTCTTAATGGAGAATTGGCATTGTGCTCCTGTCGACAGTTCACACATTTCCGAGGGACAATTTTACCTTAGGAGATCTTTTCTGTGCATTCTGAACTTTCATGAGGAAGAGCGCAGTACTGGCATCGCGGTGTGTCTCGTGGGGAAGCATAATCCGTGTCCCCATTTTGAGCAATTAGAGCAAAAAGGTGTCAGGGATTTGAAGACGGCACATCTAAAGAGTGCCATGCCTTCAACCATTTTAATAGTTTTGAAGATTAGCCCCCCTTCGTACGTTATAATGACTCTCTGGGTCATCATTCCAATAATCTTGCATAAATGACACGTTCATTGTATGTTGTCCTTTCTTCCTTTGCCAAAATTTCTGGCCTTTTCAAGTATTTCAGCTCCTGCACCGGTAGTTGTTATATCAGCAAGTATATGTTCATTTTTGCATCTGACGGAAACATCAGTTTTCCCAATTTTCAGTTCTATCGTTGCGTGTGCCATATTAAAAGGGTCCATTTTAGTGGCCTAGAGACCAAACGATGTTTATCTCCACACAGGTGTTCCTCGTTGATTTTTTTTTTCAGCCACTTCGGACCCCATCAACATCCTGCCTCCCTTACATTTTCATTTGTTGGTTCGTTGGTGTGCGTTGGATCTTTCGGTTTTCATTTTCATGTTTCTTCTTTTTGTCACTTTAGAACTTCTGATTATGTGAACATTATTACACACTGGATCAATGAACAACTGACATGTCTGCGAATACCTGATTGTCAAGGTAACACAGACCCTCTCGGGACACGTCACGAGGTCACGGGAGGACACCATACACGTCCATACACTGTGGTGTCGTGACATAACTGGGGAAGAGAGAATGAAGGAAAGAGAGAAGGAAAGAAAGGAAAGAAAGAGAGAAAGAAAAGAAAGAAAGAAAGAGAAAGGGAATAAAAGAAAAAGAAAATAAAAGAAAGAGAAAGGGAATAAAAGAAAAAGAAAATAAAAGAAAGAGAAAGAGAGAAAGAAGGAAAGAAAAACAGTAGGAATCTCTACTTTGCATTAATATGCCTCAGAAGAGATAGATTGATAGATATTAGCCTCATAGAATAAAAGGCTTTGTATTGCAAAATAAGAAAGAAAGAAAGGAAAAAGGTTTTTCTTTAGCAAAAAGTTAAAAGGCGCATTATTCATTTACGTCAACGAAATGGCTCTTAAATTGCATAAACCAATTCAACCTCATCTAAAAAAATTAAAAAAATAATAAAACGTTAAACGTTAACAAATAAATAAATAAAACAGATAATTAAGATGAATAAAATACACACACACAAAAAAAATCTATAGTAACTACAAATTCTTCATACTTTGTCTTCAAATTCAAGCATGTGAGCAAAATCTAGGAAAAATTGAGCGTTCAACTTTAGTAATTAACAACTATGACGATGGTGATGGACAACGATAAATATAATAGGAGTCATAATAATAATAACGAAGAGAGCAATAATATCAATAACGACAACAATTATAATAGTATGATAACGATGATGACAATGATAATAATAATGAAGTAGTAGTAGTAGTAATAACTGTAGCAGTAGTATTAGTAACAGCAAAAGTTATAACAACAATAGTAAAAGTAATAACAACAATAATAATAACAATAACAATAACATAACAAAAAAAACAACAATAATATTAATAACAGCAATAATCACAAACAACCAAATAATTACCAGAAATAAAACCAGTCCCATAACCTTCTCGACTTGAAAGTATATCAAAATGGCCGAAGGACCAATCACGAGAGAGGACGCGTTTTTTAATCAGCCAATGAGACTTCGTCGGTTACACCTCCAGTGATGAACAATGGATGCCTTTTTTTCAACACTTCAATATGTCCACGCTTACATTTCAGTTGTATTCGCTCGTGCGCTCGGGTGAATGGTTCGCGCAGGCGCCCGTGCATCAGCGGCTACGTT
>NC_051426.1:4468725-4479622 GCF_015228065.2 Penaeus monodon | reverse complement strand
CCTGTTTTTTCCCAAAAAAAAATAAAAGTAAAAAAAAAAATTTGAAATAAAAACAAAAAACCAAAAAAACATAAAAAATAAATAAATAAAAAAATAATTAATAAAACTAGTAAAACACATAAAAACTAAAACTAAATGAAAATCTGTCAGTGATACATGGAATATCCCTAGTGTCCTCTGTGAGCCTCCAATACTTCCAATACGCGCGCGTACATATACAAACGCATGCACACGCAATACGTATGTGTGTTCTCCCAGAGTTCAGTATGTAATACGTATACTGTGGTTACGAACAAGAATAAAACAAGAAGAAGGGGAAGCAGGAAAGAATGAAAAGCAGACGAGAAAGGAGCAACTATAAAACCGAAGAGGATGAGAATTTTTTTTATGGAAAACAAGGAATGAGAGAGAAAAAGATGGAAAAAAAATAATCCTCAGGACTCCAATACACAAAGAAAAACAACAGTAATATAATTTATAATATAATAATATAATTAAAACAATAGTGATGACATTGCTTGATATGCCTCTTTCTTCCTCTCCCTATGTCTTTTTCGTTCTTTGTGTATTCTCTCTGTATTCTCTTTTTTAATGATTGTCTCTTTGTTGTTCGCAAAGATGTTGACCTGTGCAAGGGAAGGGAGGTCGAGGGACTCGTCTCGAACAATCTGAGGTTTTCACACACACACACACAAAACACACACAACCACACACACACACACACACACACACCACACACACACACACCACACACACACACATACACATACATACACCACACGCACATACACAAGAACTCACACAAACACGCAAGCACGCACACACACACTACTCACAAGCACACTCGCTCCACACACGACCCGCTAAAGCCTTTGCTCGAAACGTTCGAGCGTGACTTCGTCGCCGAACGGACATGTTTGGCACAGACTGTGGTGAGAGTGGCTGCAAGAATCTGCAATCATATTTGCAATATTTTCATTTGCGCACTCGGATGAACCTTATTCATGTTGACAAATTCGAATCCGGTCAAATGCATTCCTTGTATTGCGAATATAATTTTCCCATTCATACCTTTTCTATATTTTCGCACTCGGTTAAGTGTAGAGAGCTTCAGTCGGGCATTATTTCTTTAATAACTTTTCTTTGTTGTTGTCCTTAATTTCTTTTCCCATCTTGTAATTTCTTTTCTTCAACAGAACGGATTCTATATGATTTATTTTTTTTTCCTGGATTAGATGTATTATGCTGTTGCATCATGCATTATTTGTAGTTGGTGTAGGACAAAAATTCATTATTAATTTGCGCTCGTGTCCCTGAAGCAGATGACGCGCCATTTCCTCGCTCAGCGAAACGATCCAAAACACGTCCGTCCGATACATTACGATGTAAAAATATATATATATATAATAAATAAATTTAAAAAAATAAAACAAAATGATAATAATAAATAATAAGAATATTATTAATAATAGAATGACGTCGCGCTCAGATTTTTTTCCGAGAAGGCGAAAGAAAAACAGGGAATGTCTACTAATCGACAGATTAGCAAGAGCGATTTGAAATCTGGCATCGCACAGCACAATAACACACAACGATTTCCATGGATGCCAGATAAGCCTTCCACGGCAAAGTGATGATAATAATAATAATAACAACAATAACGTAATGATGAACAGGCAAATAGATGAATAAGAAGACAAGAAACATGTGAAGGGCGTGGGACCGACGCCTCGGCGCCCAAGAAGAAAACGGGAAGCTCCTTTCCTCGGGGCGTTTAAAAAAAAAAAACGGGGGGGTTGACGCTCACACCTCTCTTGCTCTCTCCCACGTCTCTTTCTCCACCCTGCCTCTCTATTCTCCTCTCTTCTCTCCCCCCTCTCTCTTCAATCCCAATTCGCGCCGTTTAAACCGCGAGAAGGAGCTTCCCGTTTTCTTCTTGGGCGCCCGAGGCGTCGGTCCCACGCCCTTCACATGTTTCTTGTCTTTTTATTCATCTATTTGCCTGTTCATCATTATCGTTATTGTTGTTATTATTATTATTATCATCACTTTGCGTGGAAGCTTATCTGGCATCCATGGAAATCGTTGTGTGTTATTGTGCTGTGCGATGCCAGATTTCAAATCGCTCTTGCTAATCTGTCGATTAGTAGACATTCCCTGTTTTTCTTTCGCCTTCTCGGAAAAAATCTGAGCGCGACGTCATTCTATTATTAATAATATTCTTATTATTTATTATTATCATTTTGTTTTATTTTTTTAAATTTATTTATTATATATATATATATTTTTACATCGTAATGTATCGGACGGACGTGTTTTGGATCGTTTCGCTGAGCGAGGAAATGGCGCGTCATCTGCTTCAGGGACACGAGCGCAAATTAATAATGAATTTTTGTCCTACACCAACTACAACTAATGCATGATGCAACAGCATAATACATCTAATCCAGGAAAAAAAAATAAATTCATATAGAATCCGTTCTGTTGAAGAAAAGAAATTACAAGATGGGAAAAGAAATTAAGGACAACAACAAAGAAAAGTTATTAAAGAAATAATGCCCGACTGAAGCCTCTCTACACTTAACCGAGTGCGAAAATATAGAAAAGGTATGAATGGGAAAAATTATATTCGCAATACAAGGAATGCATTTGACCGGATTCGAATTTGTCAACATGAATAAGGTTCATCCGAGTGCGCAAATGAAAATATTGCAAATATGATTGCAGATTCTTGCAGCCACTCTCACCACAGTCTGTGCCAAACATGTCCGTTCGGCGACGAAGTCACGCTCGAACGTTTCGAGCAAAGGCTTTAGCGGGTCGTGTGTGGAGCGAGTGTGCTTGTGAGTAGTGTGTGTGTGCGTGCTTGCGTGTTTGTGTGAGTTCTTGTGTATGTGCGTGTGTGTGTATGTATGTGTATGTGTGTGTGTTGGTGTGTGTGTGTTTGTGTTTTGTTTTGTGTGTTGGTGTGTGTGTTGTTGTGTGTGTTTGTGTGTTGTGTGTGTGAAAACCTCAGATTGTTCGAGACGAGTCCTCGACCTCCCTTCCCTTGCACAGGTCCAACATCTTTGCGAACAACAAAGAGACAATCATTAAAAAAGAGAATACAGAGAGAAATACAAAAGAACGAAAAAGACATAGGGAGAGGAAGAAAGAGGCATATCAAGCAATGTCATCACTATTGTTTTAATTATATTATTATATTATAAATTATATTACTGTTGTTTTTCTTTGTGTATTGGAGTCCTGAGGATTATTTTTTTTCTCATCTTTTTCTCTCTCATTCCTTGTTTTCCATAAAAAAAATTCTCATCCTCTTCGGTTTTATAGTTGCTCCTTTCTCGTCTGCTTTTCATTCTTTCCTGCTTCCCCTTCTTCTTGTTTTATCTTGTTCGTAACCACAGTATACGTATTACATACTGAACTCTGGGAGAACACACATACGTATTGCGTGTGCATGCGTTTGTATATGTACGCGCGCGTATTGGAAGTATTGGAGGCTCACAGAGGACACTAGGGATATTCCATGTATCACTGACAGATTTTCATTTATTTTAGTTATGTTTTACATATTAATGTAGTTTTATTTATTTATTTTTACTGTGTTTTACGGTCAGTTTACTGTTTATTGTAAGCTTTAATCTTTTTTTTCTTAATCCTTTTACTTCTATTTTTGGTTAAAAAATTTCATGTTCGCTCTTTGTATAAAAAATGTTAAAATAACTGTCGCCACGATGACGTGGCCCAGCTGTATAAATACCTCTGTAAAATAAACCCGCAGGGGAGTTGTCTCTGGACTCGGTGTTTGAGTGTACCCCCGGGATTACCCTATACTGTGGCGTCGGGGGGGGGGCAGCAAGGACGGTTGTTTTTTACCATCTTTTAATGCCAGTTAGGATATTGCTGGACCCTTGTGATCTCTGTTTTGCTGCATCTAAACATCATTTGCTGGAGAGCATTGCAGCGATCCTTTATTTTTTCCATTGGACTCGTTTTGACCTGCTGCAGTGTGGGCTGAGCTCAGCTGGTGCAGCAGATGGTGCCGGTGCTTGAGTTGACGGGGCTTTTACTCCTATGGTACTGGCACTGTGGCCGGTTGCCATGGCTTTCTGTACAGGGGCCATCACTGTTGACCCCACATGATCAAGCTCGGGGCTGGGATAGACTTCTTTGGGAGGAAGGCTATTCATTTTCCTGCCCTTTGGACAGAAAGCTCTTAATGGAGAATTGGCATTGTGCTCCTGTCGACAGTTCACACATTTCCGAGGGACAATTTTACCTTAGGAGATCTTTTCTGTGCATTCTGAACTTTCATGAGGAAGAGCGCAGTACTGGCATCGCGGTGTGTCTCGTGGGGAAGCATAATCCGTGTCCCCATTTTGAGCAATTAGAGCAAAAAGGTGTCAGGGATTTGAAGACGGCACATCTAAAGAGTGCCATGCCTTCAACCATTTTAATAGTTTTGAAGATTAGCCCCCCTTCGTACGTTATAATGACTCTCTGGGTCATCATTCCAATAATCTTGCATAAATGACACGTTCATTGTATGTTGTCCTTTCTTCCTTTGCCAAAATTTCTGGCCTTTTCAAGTATTTCAGCTCCTGCACCGGTAGTTGTTATATCAGCAAGTATATGTTCATTTTTGCATCTGACGGAAACATCAGTTTTCCCAATTTTCAGTTCTATCGTTGCGTGTGCCATATTAAAAGGGTCCATTTTAGTGGCCTAGAGACCAAACGATGTTTATCTCCACACAGGTGTTCCTCGTTGATTTTTTTTTTCAGCCACTTCGGACCCCATCAACATCCTGCCTCCCTTACATTTTCATTTGTTGGTTCGTTGGTGTGCGTTGGATCTTTCGGTTTTCATTTTCATGTTTCTTCTTTTTGTCACTTTAGAACTTCTGATTATGTGAACATTATTACACACTGGATCAATGAACAACTGACATGTCTGCGAATACCTGATTGTCAAGGTAACACAGACCCTCTCGGGACACGTCACGAGGTCACGGGAGGACACCATACACGTCCATACACTGTGGTGTCGTGACATAACTGGGGAAGAGAGAATGAAGGAAAGAGAGAAGGAAAGAAAGGAAAGAAAGAGAGAAAGAAAAGAAAGAAAGAAAGAGAAAGGGAATAAAAGAAAAAGAAAATAAAAGAAAGAGAAAGGGAATAAAAGAAAAAGAAAATAAAAGAAAGAGAAAGAGAGAAAGAAGGAAAGAAAAACAGTAGGAATCTCTACTTTGCATTAATATGCCTCAGAAGAGATAGATTGATAGATATTAGCCTCATAGAATAAAAGGCTTTGTATTGCAAAATAAGAAAGAAAGAAAGGAAAAAGGTTTTCTTTAGCAAAAAGTTAAAAGGCGCATTATTCATTTACGTCAACGAAATGGCTCTTAAATTGCATAAACCAATTCAACCTCATCTAAAAAAATTAAAAAAATAATAAAACGTTAAACGTTAACAAATAAATAAATAAAACAGATAATTAAGATGAATAAAATACACACACACAAAAAAAATCTATAGTAACTACAAATTCTTCATACTTTGTCTTCAA
This sequence comes from Penaeus monodon, assembly GCF_015228065.2. NCBI lineage: Eukaryota > Metazoa > Arthropoda > Malacostraca > Decapoda > Penaeidae > Penaeus > Penaeus monodon. Next base: position 4,474,054 of record NC_051426.1, on the reverse strand, counting down.
ATTCAAGCATGTGAGCAAAATCTAGGAAAAATTGAGCGTTCAACTTTAGTAATTAACAACTATGACGATGGTGATGGACAACGATAAATATAATAGGAGTCATAATAATAATAACGAAGAGAGCAATAATATCAATAACGACAACAATTATAATAGTATGATAACGATGATGACAATGATAATAATAATGAAGTAGTAGTAGTAGTAATAACTGTAACAATAATATAACAATAACAATAACATAACAAAAAAAAACAACAATAATATTAATAACAGCAATAATCACAAACAACCAAATAATTACCAGAAATAAAACCAGTCCCATAACCTTCTCGACTTGAAAGTATATCAAAATGGCCGAAGGACCAATCACGAGAGAGGACGCGTTTTTTAATCAGCCAATGAGACTTCGTCGGTTACACCTCCAGTGATGAACAATGGATGCCTTTTTTTTCAACACTTCAACTTATGTCCACAGCTTTCACATTTCAGGTTGTTATTCGCTCAGTGCGCTCGGGGTGAATGGTTTCGCCGCAGGCTGCACCGTGCCATCAGCTGGCTATCGTTAATATTGTTACGCCGGCCGCCTCGTCTTTCTGCCACCAACACAAGGCAGGCTAGGCAGACGGCGTGCTATCCACAGGGTCGTGAACACTGAACAGCTCCAAGAGGCACCGAGCACCACAGCGTCCCAGAACACCACGAGGGGAAACGCCAAATGGCGAGGCAGGGCACAAAATGAACACAAAATGAGTCTTTCCTTTATTTACACCAGTTATTTACACGTTCACTTTTCTATAGGCACAATACAGGGGAAAACACTGCACGATACAGCTTATAACAGGGCAACACAAAGTTTATCAGGTCACAAGGGCACACACGAGGTCTTCACAGGAGCAGCACCCAACTGTGTCTCCCTCTTGGCTTGTTCCTCCGCTCCTCCGCTCACAGCCAGTTGCGTCATGTTTGCCCAGGTCCCTTCATGTTAACACATGCCCAGGTCCCTTCATGTTAACACATGCCCAGGTCATCCTTTTCATGTTAACACATGTTTCGCACAGAGACAAAGACCCACTGGCGTAGCACTATCCCCCCCTATCAAGCAGACGACCCATCTGCTCTGACATACCTAAACATGAAACAAACTACAGAAAATTTAAATAAAATTAGTCCTCAGGAACAAATAAAATTCTTTCAAACAAAAGTAACCATAATTGTAAATCAGTTCTCAGAAACACAAAAATCTTTCATCCAGCGCGGATGACATCAGAGAAGGCCGCTACCACTGTATATGGCCCTTCCCAGGGGCTCTGTAGCTTCGGCGAGAGCCCTCGCTTCCGACGCGGGTTATGCAGCCACACTCTGTCACCTATGTTGTACCTCACTTCCCTCATGCGCCGGTCATAGGTCTCCTTCATGGCATGGCCGGCTACCTTGAGCTTGCCACGCACTCGTCGCTGCATCTCCGCCAGCTTAGCGGCGCTCCGGTGCGCCAAGTCCTCAAGGAAGTCAGGCAACGGCCCCACACCAACCAACTCCTTGCTCCTCGACGACTCTTCTGGATGCTCCACTTCCTCACAAGTGCCGAGCTTTGCACCAGCTGGCACCTTCTGGGCCTTATCAGAGAAGTTAGCTACCAACACTGTAACTAACCCCTCCCCTGGTCCAACAAGGCTCCGCCCAACCGCTATGCCATCAGCCAGCTGCAGGTTTTGAATGGGCTTCACGAGGCCCTCTACTCCACGCATCACTCTTGACAGTCGACACCAGATTCTAGACTCTGTCCTGGGGGCAAGGTGCAGTCGCTCAGCCGTAACTACCTCTGCACAGCCAACCTCTGGAAGCAAGGGCACATCTTCACCGTGCACCCTCACCAGCTTCCGTCCAAGGTCGACACATGCCTTACTTTGCGTCAGGTATTCAAGGCCCAGCCAAGCAGTGCTCGTCCAGATCGGCCACATACACCGGCAGCCGCTGCACCGTGCTGCCCACGCCAATACGAGCCTCCACTGGCCCCTTGAGCTGCACACAATGCCCCGTGACACCACACAGTCTCTGTGGTGCGTCTGGAAGTCGCATAATGGCCAACATATCAGGCCGCACAAGGGTCTTCTCAGCCCCAGTGTCCACTGTCAGGTGGCATGGCTTCCTATCTACTGAACCCTCCACCTGCATCGTGCTGGTTCAACGGCAGCTTACCCAAGTCGGGGCCCGGGAACCGAGGACGGCTGGGTTTCGGTCCCCTTCTCCAGTCTGTCCAAGTTTTTCGCCTGTACCACTTCCTTAGCCTTAGGACATGCACTCGGATGGTGACCATACCTGCCACAGTCCTTGCAGCACTGCTGGAAGGCATCAGAATCCGTCCGGTTGATAGGACGTGTTCTCCGCTCCCTCCGACACCGACTACGTCTGTGCCCTTCCTCACCGCAGCCCCAACACAAGCCTTGGAAAGTGCTCAGGCTCACCTTCCTCAATGCTACCTTCTCCACTTTAGCCTTCCGGCCCCAGAGGTCATGGCGGGGCTGAGCAGCTGGCCCTAGGCCACTGGTTGCCTTCAGGAAGGCCTTGTACTCCAAGGCCCTCGCCAGCGCCACCTGCAGGTCCTCAGGGTGTGCCTGCTTGACGTAGATTTGCAGCTGCTGGTCCTGCAAAGCGTCAACAAAGAAATCGTGGGCCAGGACCACGATCATCTCTTCCGCAGCCGCAGGGTACGACCTCCTTACCAGCGCCTCCACATCCTGCGCCAGCTGGGACAGTGTCTCGCCACGCTCACGAGTCCGCTTCTTCAAGTGGGCCCGATATACCTCGGCCTGGTGGTGGTGCCCGAAACGGCGTTTCAAAGCCTCCGCCACGTTGGTGTAAGAGGCATGTTGGGATGGCGGCAGATGCCCCAACACTTCCACCGCGGGGCCCCTTAGCGCTGTTACCAGCTGCAGGGCCTTCTCTTCCTGGCTCCAGCCCTGGGCAGATGCCAGCATTTCAAATTGGGCGACATATGCCTCCCAGGCCACCTTCCCGTCGTACTCAACTGGCTTACGCCGAGGGGCTGCAGGGTGGAGAACGCGTGCCGTGAACTAACAGGCCCGGGGGGGAGGAAGAGGGTGAGGCAGGCAACGAGGCGGGTTGACCGGGTCCGAGTTTGCCGCCACCTATACCCAAGGGAGCGGTTCCGATGGGTCCCCAGCCTTCTGCAGCGACCACTAGCTCCGACACGACGATGCGAGGCCCGGGGGTTTCCTGCCACGGACCCCAGGCAGACCCCAGTAAATCTGACACTCTGGCATCTGTTGCCAGAACCTCGTCTGCCTTCTCTGCTTGCAACATTACTACCTCATGACGCCGCCTTTCCGCCTTCACTTCCTCCCTCAGGCCCTGAACCTCGCCCAACTACCCATCACTTCCCAGGAGATTGCATTCTACACAGGGAAAATATACTCTCAAAGGTATTGCAAAATCTAATATCTGGTAAGGGCGCTCTGCTATCACAGCCTTTTGTAAATGCATAGGGTGAGTTCTCGGAAAGGTTGCATATTGAAAGGAGCAAGAGTAGTAGTAGTGCCCACTAAGCTCCGTAAGCAAATATTAGGAGAGTTACATGCAGATCACCAGGGAATCGTAAGGACAAAATCAAAAGCCCGGACATTTGTATGGTGGCGGGATGTGCACTGCAACAGATGAATCCTAAGAAAAATAAAGTCACATCCTTGGGAATATCCTAGTGCAGCATGACAAAGGTTACACGTTGATTATGCTGGTCCATTCTTAGATCATTATATATATATATATATATATATATATATATACATATATATATATACATATATATATATATATATATATATATATATATATATATATACATACATATATATAATATATATATATATATATATATATATATATATATATATATATATATATATATATATATATATATAGTTGTGGATGCATATAGTAAGTGGCCTGATTTAGTACAAATGAATTCGACTAATTCCCCTAGTACAACAAAGGCTTTGACAAAAACATTTGCAACACACGGCATTCCGGAACACATTTTTTTCTGACAATGGACCTCAATCTATTTTGTAGAGCTAATAACAACCATATATTAAGTGTAACATACTGTCCATCTACAAATGGTAAGGTTGAACGTTTTGTTCAGACCTTTAAGGATAATATGAAGTGCCGATGGTAAATGTATTGATAGGTTTCTACTGCATATAGAACTACGCCACATGCAACAACGGTTTGTTCATTTTCTTTTCTGTTGATGGGAAAGAGGATTAGGTGTTGACTGGACTTCATGAAACCTGATTTTGTAAAAGGAAGGATAGATGAAATGAGGGAAACAGTATGATGGTGAGAACATATATCTCCTCAGATAGTAAATGGTCTGCAGGATGCGGAAAGGTTACGTAATCTACACTTTATTGTCAAAGTGTATGGTAAAAATCTGAGAGACATAAATCAGCTAAGACCACCGCATTTAAACAATTCAATGGACTCCGAAAAATTAACAGAAAATGGTGAATTAGATATTAGTCTGTCATACATTCCTAATGTTGAAGATCAATCCAAGACCATGTCCAGACCAGAACCTGAAGCTGTTGCCTCTTCTCAGGATTCTCGGAATGATAAGGCAAATGTACAAGATCCTCAACCACAAAACTCAGACAAGGGAACTCGCTCACAGAACAACCCGAAGAAAGTTACCCAAGTACCTGACTGATCACATATAATCATCATCAATAACGGTATGCTCATGTTTGAGCAGCCGTGGACCTCTCCACCATCCTTCGCCACTCAACTCGATCTTACGCTTTTCTTTCCACTTGTACCACTTGTATTTCTTTATGGGGGAAGGAAGTGTTATGTATATGAACCTAGTTTTATACTTTGTATTAGGATAACTAACAATATAATTAAGTTACCCCTCGCAACGCGTTTTCTGTGTACGCGCTCGTTCTTCCGGCAAGCATGTAGACTACTAACACTGATAAAAGATCTTAATTAAAAGAAGCAGCACTTCACAAGAAGGTATATGATCAACTTATAATTATTATTATTACAGAAGGTTACAGGAAGACCCAGCGTTACATAGTTGGCGACGAACACGGGATTACCTTAAAGGATTTATTAGACCAATAAATTATACATTCCAGGTCAGTATATGACGTATTGATTAATTTGTGTGTGGTCAGGCACAACAAATGTGACCAAGTATAAAACATAAATAATTTAATAGAAACAATGACTATTGTTGCCTGTGCACATATCGAAACTTGTTAATTAGAAGCGTACGCATATGAAATAAACCCAAGCCTCGCTC
>NC_051426.1:4463725-4466225 GCF_015228065.2 Penaeus monodon | reverse complement strand
TTACATCTCGCATCTGATGTTATTAAACTGCTTGAGTAACAAAATCGGTTCACCTCCATAATTTGTTTTCCTTCAGTCAAGACTCTGCAACTGGGAACCTCCGCATTCCTTGAAAACTCCTTCGAAAAAGTTTGAGGACCGGCTGCTTTTCGGTTCAAAGAGAGAACCAAAAGCCAAGAACCGTATCATTTTTTTTTTTTACGGTAGGTTCATGTCTGAGCCACAGTGGTCACACTATGATACTTAATTGTAGTTTTCATGTTGTGATGCTCTTGGAGTGAGTACGTGGTAGGGTCCCCAGTTCCTTTCCACGGAGAGTGCCGGTGTTACCTTTTAGGTAACCATTCTCTCTATTAATCCGGGCTTGGGACCAGCACTGACTTGGGCTGGCTTGCCCACCCAGTGGCTAAATAGGCAATCGAGGTGAAGTTCCTTGCCCAAGGAACTTGTTCGTATCTAGGTTCGATTTACCTAAAATTATGTAAATCAGCGCGTGTGCTCACATACTCACATGTTCTTATATCAGGTGTAAACATACACCTGATAAAAGATCACATTATATATATAATATTATATTATATATTGTATATATATACATATATATATATATATATATATATATATATATATATATATATATATATATTCTTCTTTTAACGGTAGGTTCATGTCTGAGCCGCCGTGGTCACAGCATGATACCCAATTGTAGTTTTCATGTTGTGATGTTGTGAGCACGTGGTAGGGTCCCCAGTTCCTTTCCACGGAGAGTGCCGGTGTTACCCTTTTAGGTAATCACTCTCTCCACCCTATCCGGGCTCGGGACCAGCACTGACCTGGGCTGGCCTGGCCACCCACTGGCTAGGTAGGCAATCGAGGTGAAGTTCCTTGCCCAATATATATATATATATATATATATATATATACATATATATATATATATATATATATATATATATATATATATATATATATATATATATATTTTTTTTTTTTTTTTTTTTTTTTTTTTTTTTTTTTTTTTTCAACGGTATAGGGTCATGCTTGATCTTGGAGTGAGTACTTAATCACCAATGAGTCAGTTGCTAGTCCTACCTATCTCACCTATTTACCCTTCTCCTTGATTTTGGAATTATATTTTCACTTTATTATTGTTGTTCGTATTGTTCATAACATTATAAGAATCATAATGTCAGTAGTTATAAACAAACAACGATATCAATAGCATCAGACAGAATTTTCCCTCGAAGACCCAAGAAAAGGTGAAATTAGGTGAGGTCGCGTCAGCCTTCTAATTGGCTCCTTGTGGCCTAGTCCTTGTGTGATGACGGGGCAGCCATGGCCTAATGCTGCCTGCACAAAACCCATGTCTTGGCATCTGTGCAGTTACTTCCCAAATGGATCGAAAGCTCTGAGCCAGAGAAGCAGAGAAACAACTGTGCTCTTCTTCACGTCAGTGCCAAGTCATGGGGCTAACTTGACGGGTTGTCGGCGCCAGCTTGCGGGAAGTCAATTTGACGCCTCACACCTCTCTCTTGCTCTCTCCCACCGTCTCTTTCTCTCATCCTGCCTCTCTATCTCTCTCTCTCTCTTCCTTCTCCCCCCCCTCTCTCTTTCAATGCCAAATTCGCGCCGTTTTAACTCGCGAGAAGGAGCTTCCCGTTTTCTTCTTGGGCGCCGAGGCGTCGGTCCCACGCCCTTCACATAGTTTCTTGTCTTCTTATTCATCTATTTGCCTGTTCATCATTATCGTTATTGTTGTTATTATTATTATTATCATCACTTTGCCGTGGAAGGCTTATCTGGCATCCATGGAAATCGTTGTGTGTTATTGTGCTGTGCGATGCCAGATTTCAAATCGCTCTTGCTAATCTGTCGATTAGTAGACATTCCCTGTTTTTCTTTCGCCTTCTCGGAAAAAAATCTGAGCGCGACGTCATTCTATTATTAATAATATTCTTATTATTTATTATTATCATTTTGTTTTATTTTTTTAAATTTATTTATTATATATATATATATTTTTACATCGTAATGTATCGGACGGACGTGTTTTGGATCGTTTCGCTGAGCGAGGAAATGGCGCGTCATCTGCTTCAGGGACACGAGCGCAAATTAATAATGAATTTTTGTCCTACACCAACTACAACTAATGCATGATGCAACAGCATAATACATCTAATCCAGGAAAAAAAAATAAATTCATATAGAATCCGTTCTGTTGAAGAAAAGAAATTACAAGATGGGAAAAGAAATTAAGGACAACAACAAAAGAAAAGTTATTAAAGAAATAATGCCCGACTGAAGCCTCTCTACACTTAACCGAGTGCGAAAATATAGAAAAGGTATGAATGGGAAAAATTATATTCGCAATACAAGGAATGCATTTGACCGGATTCGAATTTGTCAACATGAATAAGGTTCATCCGAGTGCGCAAATGAAAATATTGCAAATATGATTGCAGATTCTTGCAGCCACTCTCACCACAGTCTGTGCCAAACA
>NC_051426.1:4436225-4448725 GCF_015228065.2 Penaeus monodon | reverse complement strand
CCTGAACTCACTATCAAAGCACCCAACTATAGGCTCAAACCAATCAAAAACATGCATTTCATATCATGGGGTAAGTGTATGGAATAATCTGCGCTCACATCTCCACAATGCTCCGTCACTACCTATTACATATGTCAGAGTGAATGCTAATGTTTAGGACAAATGTAAAAAGTAGTTTGAATAAGTATATATACAGGTGCATAACAGCGGGTATTCATGCATCTGTACGAATGTTTACATAAGTGTACAATGTATCTATGTATTACATTTATAAATATATGTGTATGTGTACGTGCAAATGCATGTAAGGTTAATAGAAGCATATTTGTGTGTGTATATATATGTGTGTGTATATATGTATGTACATGTATATGTATGTATATAAGTATATTCATATATATATATATATATATATATATATATATATATATATATATATATATGTATGTATGTATGTATGTATGTATGTATGCATTTATGTATATGTATTTGTATATACATATGTTTGTGTATAGGTATGTATGTTTATGTGTGTATGTGTATATAAACTGTATATGTATGTATGTGTTTATGTATGTAGGTATGTATATGTGTGTGTATGTGTGTATATAGATATAATCTTGTGCAATATATTATTTTAGTGTTTATTCTTAATGAATAAAATTATTATTTTATTACAACTTAGTCCGATCTACTAGTCTGTCCTTTGTTATGTGTATGTGTGTAGATATAGATATAATCTTGTGCAATATATTATTTGTGTTAATTTTTTTTTATTACAACTAGTCCGATCTACTAGTCTGTCCTTTGTTATATATAGCATATTGTATATTTTTATCTTTTTTACTGTTATCGTCTCCAATCCACCTGCGAGTGGAATGACTGAGTCAAAGAATTTAAATACACATTAGTTCCCGTAAAATAAGGTGCCTCCTTAAGAGAACTTGTGTTCTCAGGAGGCTCAGCCACTCTATTTTTATTTTGTGTATGTCAAACTGTTTTTATGTATATTGGCTAAATAAACGTTATCAATCAATCAATGCTTGGCTCGCGTGCCCACGCGTGCAAAGTGGAGACGTCGTCGCCGGCGGGGGTCAGGCGTACGTGAGACATGTTGGCTGCACGTCCAGACCCGAACCCCTAAACTGAAGGAACCTGTGCTAGTTGGAACACTTTGCGACTCGGAATTAGCTGGCCTTGGTTCTGCAGACCTTTCCTGGTCGGGGATACCGACATTTTACAAGGCCACCAAACGCCAAGAAGATTGCAGAGGAGTCCAGAGCGCCGCGAGCCACGTGCGTTTGTTTACTTCGGCCGCGTAGGAGGAGGACGCCGGCCACGCCCCCTTCACGCAGGCGGCGACCAACACGTTTGAACTGAGGAGTTGAACAGCAAGTTCCGAGTGCAGTGAAAATCCTAATCTTATGGCATTCTGATCCAGGTGAAGACCCCGAATCAGCCAAATACATGGACATTGAAAGCGAAACAAAGAGAACAAGAGAAGAATTAGAAAGTGATAACGAAGAAAATCCAATCTCAAAGCAACCGGAAAACAGAGAAGGCGGATGGAAAGCCCCGGAAGATCCCAACCAACAACAAGTAAATAACCTGACAAATATGGAGGTAGGAAATGAAAAATCCATAGTATTTATCCATTTAAGAGATTGATCTGCAACCACTAATTTTAACAATCCACTAACATTAACCAAAACCATAAACAAATCAGAATTTCAGAAGACATAGTTGAAGATTCCCTAAGAGTACTAGGGGTAGGTAAAGCCCTCAGAAATGAAATCAGAGACATGTAAATGAAGACCATTAAAAGAAATATGTAAACTAGGATACTGGGAAATAATATGCAAATAACCAACTTCAAACTAAGTACAGATAAAATGAAGAAAAATGGATACCTACTAAATCACTAAGAATCACTCTTAGATGGACTTTACCCAGAAGAGTAGCTATAGGCCATACTAGCTATCAAGTTAGAAAATACACATTCTCTATACCAAAATGTTATAATTGTCTAAGGTATGGACATGGGATGTAAAAAAGAAGGTGCAATAATTGTAGTCAGCATGGGCGTAGTTTTAAAGATTGCCAAAATACCCCACATTGCTTCTATTGTGATAAAAGCCATTTACCAAACACAAAAGAATTTAAAGTGCACAATTTAGCACAGGAAATAAACACAGAAAACACACCACCAAACAACTTAGAGACAAAAAGACAATTACAGTAATTAAAACCTCTAACAAAAAAAACAAAATTAATGATACACAAGAAACAAATATAATGACAAACAAACAAAGAAACCAAAACAAATAATACACAACAAGTCCATGAAAGCACATCTCTTCAACCTACAAAAGGCAACAGAATGCAAACATACGCACAGAAATTGACAGAACCACAAAGCCTCACTTTAGGCCAAAGAGCCCCAATCAAATAAAAAACCCAAACACCAAACCAGACTTCAAACAACACACAACAAACAACAAATCCAGAAATAAACGAACAAACACAACACAAACAAGAGGAAAACAAAACTAAAACAAACAACAAACAAAAAGACACATGAAATTCACCAATTACATGGTCATTACTGATCCCTGTTATACACAGAGATAACACAAATGTTCATAATGAAAGAAATGTAGAAGACTTTTCCTAGCCAGAGATTGCTAAAAACATATTCAAGATGATAACAAAAATAATATATAACTTAAACTCAGGTGAATAAATAATTCAAAACATAGTGGAGGTAATAAATGAAATTAGCAATATGCTAAAAGATCTATTTGATTTTTAAAATGAACAACTTTATATTATGGAATGCAAGATCCGTGTTGAGCAAGAAAACAAATATAAAATATCTGATACACAAAGAAACTCTGGGTATAATAGCCATAACAGAGATGTGGTTAAAAAGAGAAAGACAAATTCACTTTAAATAACTTCACAATAATTAGAAAAAATAGAAAAAATCAAACTGGAGGAGGTATAGCTATATGTATCAAAAATGATCTACAATTCAAAGAAATCAAACTAAGAGATAGATGTAACGATAGATTAGAAACTCTAGGAATAAAGATAAACTGCAAAAGCAAATGGTTGAACATATTGATATTATACAACCTAGGTAATGACATAAAAACAGAAGAATTCCAGTACTATACAGATCAAATCACAGATCCAAGATTAATAATGGGGAATGTCAATGCTCACCATCCATACCGGAAAGACAATATAAGTTACAGACAAAGTAATAAAACAGGCAAAAGTATAATAAAGTGGATAAGTCAAAATAATATGATAATGTTAACTCCAAAAAAACAAACAACTAGAGTTGATCCCAAAACAGCCAAAGAATCAACCATAGACCAAGTATTTGGATCACCAACCCTAAGCAATATTCAGTTAAAAACGGCATCTCACCTAGATTGCGACCACCTGCCAATAATATTAAAAGATAACACACATAAAGGTAATAGTTTGTTAAAGAAAGAAAGAAAAAAAGGCAATATATGAGAGAAGGATGGATGGATATCCAAAGAGAACTAAATAGTACAGAAATAGGAAATTTAACTTCACTCAATAAAATTACAGAAATGATAAAACAGGTCTTTAAGATATTTTCAGTTGGAAACGAGAATACAAAGATAAACCAAAAAACCATGGTAGAACAAAGAACGTCATAACATCATAAAAAAAAAAATAAAGCTTTTAATATATGGAGAAAAAAAGTCTGCAATAACAAACCTATTAGAATACAATAGATAACACACATAAAGGTAATAGTTTGTTAAAGAAAGAAAGAAAAAAAGGCAATATATGAGAGAAGGATGGATGGATATCCAAAGAGAACTAAATAGTACAGAAATAGGAAATTTAACTTCACTCAATAAAATTACAGAAATGATAAAACAGGTCTTTAAGATATTTTCAGATGGAAACGAGAATACAAAGATAAACCAAATAAACCATGGTAGAACAAAGAACGTCATAACATCATAAAAAAAAAAATAAAGCTTTTAATATATGGAGAAAAAAAGTCTGCAATAACAAACCTATTAGAATACAATAGATTATTAGCAAAAGCTAGACTTATAATAATGCAAACAAAAAAGGAATCGAGGGAGAAGTTTTGTGATACATTGAATTTTAAAACTCCACCTAGAAAGATATGAAATTTTCTAAAGAAATTAGCAGGAAAAACAACTTCAGTGGAATATCCACTAATAGAAAATGTCTCTCCACTAAGAAACATTACACAAAAACTAGAAAAAATTACAAGAGAATATATGAAAACTGTAAGTAAAAAGCCCAAAAAACTTCTGTCAGACAGAAAAAGACTATTTGATTTAAGAAATGCAAATTAAATAAAGAAATATCCCAAATGGAATTAAAAACAGCAATTAGGAATGCCAAAAACAACAAAACATCCGGACCAGATGAACTTACATATGAGTTTTACAAAAATGTCTCAAATAATATACTCGAGTCAATACTAATCAATTTTAACTCACATTGGTCCAAAGGAGAATACCCAGAATCAATAAAAAACGCACTAATAGAGCCTATAGTAAAACCAGGCAAAAATCCTTCACAAGCAAAATTTATAGATTTATTAGCAGAATTTCATGTATTGGCTAGATATTTGAAAACATAACAAAAAGATTAACATGGTGGTTAGAACATAACAGGTTAAATAAAGACCTAACAGGTTTCAGACCTAATAGAAATACCACTGATGCATTACATACAGTAGACAGCCACATATATAAAGCCTTCATAGAAAGAAAATACATCATGTTAGCATGTATTGATTTAGAAAAAGCTTTTGACACAGTCAATCATGGAGCATTATTAATTAAAATGTCAAAACTAGGAATTACAGCAAAACCTTTAAAATGGATATATAATTTGTTAGAAAAAAGAACATTCCATTTAAGGATTGGAAACCTAACATCAGAAAAAGGAACAACACAAAGTGGCATACGTCAAGGCTCACCGATGTGTCCAATAATATTTAATGTATTGCTAAATGACCTAAAATTATCAAAAGAAATTGAGAAAATAATATACGTAGATGGCATAACCTTACTAACAAGTAACAAAATCCTATTAGAAGCCTCCAGTAAAATAGAAATAGAATTACAAAAGCTAAAAGAATGGGCCAGTTATTAGGACTTGAAAATAAACTTCACAAAAAGTAAATTAATGTGCTTCTCAAACAAAAGATAAACCAATTAACAATAATAAGAATAGATAATATAGAACTTAAATATACTCCGAGTCATAAAATTCTTGGCTTAACATTTGATGCCCCCAAACTAAAATGGAAAAACCATATAGAAAATAAAAAAAACAAATATCCTAAGTAAAATAAACATAATGAAAAAACTAACTTTATTAAAGTGGGGAGCAAACAGAGAAACTCTATTAAAATTATAGAATATATATAAAACCAAAAATAGAATACAGAATAACAATCTAAGGAGCAGTAAAAGCAACAGAATTAAGAAAAGTAGAAACTTTACAAAATCAAGTTCTAAGCTTGGCAACTGGAGGTCGTAGATCAACTCCAATCATAGCTCTCCAAGCATTAACTAACTCTCTGCCCTTAACAAATAGAATAAAAGAACTTGAATGCATTCAATTAACAAAAATCCTAGATAATCCAAATACAACACCAGTAAAGCAACCAATAACAAAATGTATTAAGGAATATAATCCCCAAAGAGACAGATCACTAGTGCACAGAGCTACGGAAACAAGAACAAATCTAAATCTAGACGTAACTCCAAACGTGACACCAACCATATCCCCAATACCCCCATGGCATGATCTCTCAGAGAGCATACAAACATACTTTATGGACAATATAACAAAACATACTCCTCAAATTATCACTCAAAAATAATACTGGGAGTTAATAAACATTATTTATAAGAACTTTAGTAGAATTTTCACTGATGGCTCAAAGATAAAAGAACCACTATCAACATCTGCAGCAATTTTCATCCAGAACAAAAATATAACAACTATTTGGAAACTACCTCCTTAAATAGAAATTACTCACACAGAAATATTTGCCATAAAACAAGGATTAAATTATGCAATAAACAACAAACTATATTAACAGTAATATTAACAGACCCACAATCATCACTACAACTAATACAAAATCCCAAACCATTAAGTTATAAGCAAATCGTATATAAAATACAAAAACAAATATATTTTCTCTTAACACAAAAACAGAAGATTATGGTCCAGTGGATTCCATCTCATAAAAATATAAAGGGAAATGAAACTGCTGATTTAGCTGCAAGGAAGGCACTCGAAATAAATAATCCCATGCCCATACCACAAGACCCCCCCCCAAAAAAAAAAAAAAAAAAATACTAAATGGGAAACAAATTAAAAAAGAATCTTAAACAACAAATGATCTCATCAGAGAAAATATCCAAAACCCATGGACCAGAGCCAAGGACAGAAAACTAGACACATGCATCACAAGACTAATAACCAAACACACAAGACTAAAACAACACCTTCACAGAATGAAAATGGAAAATGAACATTTCCGCAGATGGTACAAAACCAAGAAGAGGCTATAGAACATATGTTATTACACTGCTCAAAATTCAACTCCCACAGAACAAAACTAAAGCATGCTTGAAGATGAGTGAGCGTAAAAGATACTGATACAAATCTTCTGATTACAGGTGCAGATCAACCATCTACAACAAAGTACTACCTACTGAGACATACAAAGTTTTTCCTACAAACAAGTAAATTAATTGATGTAATTAAGAAACAAGAAGCCCCCCAAAAAGAGGATCCGAGGGGTATAGACAACAATAGTCTAAAACCCTATAACAATAAAACGAAAAAGATGATGATATTTCAAGTGCAGGAAACATAAGACAGATGATGACCAGTAAAGTTAAGAAACTGGAAATTTCACATGCAGTGGATGCAAGAATAACTGATGGATGCTGAGTTTCATCCAGACAAAGGAGAAAAGCCTGGAATTGTATAAGTGATATGGTTTGTGATTCCCAAATCAAGGAGGAGACTAAGAGAAAGGTATGACTGCAGCAAGCCGGACTGCAACCAAGGACCCAGTGGTGAACAGGCAAGCAAAATTGAATGTAGTACCTATTAACCTAGTTTATGGCATGAAAACATCCAATAATCAACATAAAATTAATAGAATCAATCAGTAAATCAGAATTTCAAAATTATCCCATCAAGGTAGAGGAAAAGCCATTCTCCTTCTCACTTCACCTATTGCACTAGAAATCTAAATATTCCACCAACCTTCTCCAACCACATCCTGTCCTTCACCCACCTTTTCCTCTGCTCCTCGGACACTTATTTCCTCTTCTCCTCACAAGAAAATCTTTATTTCTCATACTTCCTCATGCAACTCCCTTCCAGAAACTCTTGAAGACATCCAAAACTCCCCAAACATGACCCAAGAGAAAACTCTGCTCCCTCATTCACCCTCCAAAACCTCTGTTCCTATTCACTCTGCATTCAAAGTGTTTGCCGATATCCTTCCTCCTCCTCAGGTTCCCCCTTCCCCTCTTCCTCCCACTCTCCCCCAAAACACTCCATCCTCTCCTCCTCCACGTGCACCACCATTCCCTCTTCCTTCCCCATCATTCTTACTACTCCCACCTAGATGCTCACATGTCTCCCTTATGTCACAACAACGTCGTCACCAGATCCCTCCCCTCCTGATATTCTCCCTGATAACTCACCACCTTCCCCTGTTCCCTTATCTCACTCTCTGGATTCTTCTTCTATTTTTCCAACTACCATTTCTATTCATATTACCCATTGCCTATTTCATAATGCTTCCTTTACAGTTTTCTCCATACAGTGTTACTCTTCCTTCCTCAGAGACACAGACACTTTTGATCTAATTGCCCTTTATGCTTAAACCTCTTCCCCTTTTACAAATCCCTGCCGTACTCCATTTGCTCAGCCCTCTTTACCTTTTTCATTGCCATACTGTCCTGCAGCACTGTACATCCTTTGAACTCTAACATATTTTATACTAATCGTTAACTCACTTTTACCCTTTTTGCCACAATAATTTATCATAATGCTGTATGATCTTTGATATCTAGCACATTTGTTTGTTTTAACCATTAACCATTCTGGGAATCCACAAACATTGCCTTATGAACCAAAAAAAACTTCCTTCCCAGTCAGAAAGTTTTGAACAAAGAAATAAATAATATAACTAGATATAATATAAATAATAAATAAATGATATTTATAAGTAGTACCAAAAATTTAAGACAAAATTAGCAAACAAGACAGGCAAGAGTATATTCAAGTATATTAATCAAGATCATATAATCTAATTAACACCACCATAGCTAAGAAGAGAAATAGATTCAAAAGTGAGAAAAAAACCTGGTTCTAGCATCAGCATTTCTAAGTGATTTTGAAAAAGAAATGACCCCAAACCTGGGAAGTGACTACCTCCAGTAATTATAAAAGATTTTAGCCTTACAAAAGTCTCCCAGTCAAAAGAGAATAAATGGATATATGCAGAAGAATAAAATAAAAAAATCAGGAGGAACTGAGATATGCAGGAAACAAATTCTTTAAGCAAAATAATGTCTGCAAAGAAATACAGGATTAAGATGTTTCTAAATAGAAAATAATGATAAAAAACAAGCAATCTTCCAGCTCATAGAATGGACAACCACAGTGGATCTGAAGTTAAACTTAAAAGAGAAAAATAATGTGCTTTACACACAAGAGACGGGTACCTACATAAGAAAAAATAAAAAAGATAATGTGATGGATTTCATGAATAACACCTGACATCTTAGGATTAAGATTTGAATCAGCAAAATTAAACTAGAGAGAACACATTGAAAATGTAAAAACTAGATATTTAAAAAGAACTGACATAATGGAGAGCAAATAGAGACAAGCTTTTGTTTTACAATATCTATATATCAAGCCACAAATAGCATGTGGATTATCTTTATATGGACTAGCAAAAAATAGTGGTTAAAGGAAATAGAAATAGTATGAACTTTAGCTTTGAGAATAGTAAGAGAGTGTTAGAGGGACCCCAGTAATATTGCTTCAGGCTTTAACACAGTACCCCCTTAGCAAATTGAAAAAAAAATAGACTATTCACAAATAGCAAGGATACTATAAAACCTAGAACACACACCAATAAAGCAAATAGTGATAATAAAACAGAGAATACACTCCAAGAAAAAATGACAGAACACTAATTTACAGAGTAGTAGAAACGTGTGAAGAATTAAAACTCGCCATAGGTAATATAATACTGAACTTGCTCCAGTACCATCATGGGACCATATATCACAATGTGTTGGAACTCAAAAAAAAGAAAAAAAAATTATATTGAGATAGCCAAAAACAAGGTTTAAATGCTGGTAAATACAACATATAAAGAAGACCAATTTTTTCCTTTACAAATGGTTTAAAATTTAAGGAACCCAATTTAGTTTGAGCAGCAATATGTATTCAAAATGCAAAAATCACAAGAAGCTGCAAATTAGCAAAGAATATATGTACTGCAGAGGCAGAGTTATTTGCATTAAAGCAAGGACTGCAATACATGTAAATCAACAGATAAACAGACTCCCAATCAGCCTTACAATTGATAGTAATTCACAAACCCAAAAATCACAAACAAGACACGAAATACAACAGATAAAGCAGGCATCATCAAAACAGAAACAAGTAAAACTAAATTTTTATGGTAGTCCTTTTACTATTAAAATGGGAAGAAGGATCCATCTCCCTCAAATTTTGATAACCAAGAGAGACTGACAGAAGCAATCAGCTAATTGTGTTTATATAAATACCTTAACGGGGACAATTTCAGTCCTATTAGGGGGAAAAGTAGATTTATAAGTTGCTCTTAGAAAACGATCTTTTCCAGTAGAAACAGATATACCAGTGAAGGGAAACCTTGGAATGACAAACGGAATGATTGTGAAATAATTTGGAATGATAAAAAAAGCATAAAATAGGTAGGGGCATAGCTCTTTTGATTGAAAATGGAATACAGCATGGATTAATAAACTAATGCTCATCATCCACTGGGATCCAAATTTAGATAAAAAAAACAAAAACAAATACTACAATTTAAAACCTATCTGAATTCATAAGCAAAAAACTGGTACTCATGTCTTGACGAGTTGAATAGACCCTAAAGCAAATAAAGATCAACTTAGACTTGGTTGTAGGGCTACCTAAACCAGACAGCCCTGAAAGAGAGATAGGCTGCAACCTAGGCGCTGCCCATTTGTCAGATAAGAGACAGCTTTATTAATAAAAGTCTAGAATTAAAGGAAAAGAGAGGACAGTTCAGTGATACGGGTTGGGGAGACTGTAGAATTATGCTATTGTCCTTTTTTTGGTTTTATATATACAATTTAATCACTGATTCTTTCTTTTTTGTTACTTTAAGGCCATTTCTTTCAAATTCTAGTTACAGATTTAATCTTTTCATTTTCTATATGTTATCTACAGTTTAATCCAAGTGCATTTACTCTGAGGCCTAGAATATCATCATTTGGCTAATTCCATCTCTGCTTTATCTATTTTTATCCATGGCATTTTTCTTACAGTCTTTTTCTTTTGTAAAATACATTATTTTTCTTTATGTTAAGTTTATTCTCACATCTCCTGGTTGCCTGTTCTTTTATATGTTCCAGTAACCTCTCATTTCTTGTGGGAACTTGTTACCTGTTATCATTATATTGTATGATAGTGATCTTAATGATAACCCATCTGAAATCCTGCTTAATATTTTAGTTTTTGTTGTGTCTTGATCCCCTTTTTATAAAGTTTCTTTATGGTATTTTCATTATTACAGGGTTTTAATTGTGTCAAAAGCTTTTTAGCTCTATAGAGGCTATTAGAGCATATTCCTTTTCTTTGTTTATGTTTATGTATTATTTGTAATATATTTTGTAAGTCCGAGCAGGAGCCCTGTGAGTGGCTCGTGCTGTGCCGTCCTCTGTCAGCTACTGAGACCGAGCTTGATGTCCAGGTTCTCACTTTTCCACTTGTTGGTGGTTCATCTGGTGTTAAGTTGAACTAAGCATCAGATTTTCCTTTTAAGTGCATGTTTGAGGACTTATCCCAGAATGATGGCATGTTCTTCCTGATGAATGCCTCACTTTGATGCCAAGTTTTCAAGGTTCATTTTCAGTTCATAGATAAGGAAGTATCTTTCTCTCCATCTTTCTTAATAGAAAAGCTTGAATTGTTTTAGTCTTTTCCTATAACTAAGACTTCTTCAGTTGTCTGATTTTCAGGTGAAAATTCATTGAATCTGCTCCACTGATATATCTTTTGTAAGACTTGGAATTCATACTTTACTTTGATATTCCAGTCTTGGAATCAGTAGTTTCCCTCTTGTGGAGCTCTTGTGTGAAGAGTCCTCCTCATCCATTCACTCCCAAATTTTCCTTTGTTGACTGCCTGCTCATTGAGATGACGGAGGCTTGTAGCATTACTCATAAAGAGGCCTAAGTCTTTTACAACTACTTTTTCTTTTATATCTACTCTTTTGACAGAGTATGATTTTCGTATTGGGCTTCTGGTTGGATTTTGCCTTAGGATTTCAAATTTAAGAGTGTTGAAATTGATATTGCTTTCACTTGATCATTTATAAATGGCTTGTAGATCCTCTCTTAGCTTGTCCTTCTCATTTAGGAAACTTAATGGTGTATGATCAGCAAATGATGTTACTCTAGAGTAATTAATATCTTTACCAGCATCTCCAATCACAATTAGGTACAACAGGGGTCCAAGACCTGATGCTTATGGCATTCCACCTGTAACATTTGATTCATTAATCATTGTTTCTTTTTTATGATTTGTAAGAAAATTATGTGTCCATACTCCTACTATTCCTCTGATTCCAAGATACTGTCTCCTATGGAGTAAAATATTAAGGTCAATCTTAATCTTAATTAACACCCATGCCCAAGGATTTCCTCCATAGATTTGCCAGTGGCTTTAACATAGTTTCTTTTTAGTAAAAACAAAAACAAAAAAACATTAATTTCATCTGGTCCAGGTGCTGAGATCATTGCATTGTCTTTTATTGTTTCACTGATGTCTCTTTCATTGATAGTTATATGCTTAAGACTCTGTTCACGGTTAATGACTGTGAACAGAATCTGTTATGTTATAATTTCATTGATGTGGTCTAGTTGAACTGGATAGTTTGATTTGTTGTTCACCTTCTCTCCCATAGATGTAAAGACAGGGTTAAGAATATTTTCTCACTTGATGTAATTATGGTAGTTTGGCGAAGTTAGAAGCCTCTTCAAAGACTTTGTGTACCTAATTTATTTTTTTGTGCTTCCCAGTAGTTGAAGGGAAAGTTGAAGTCACCTTGAGCCTTTGAAGTTTAGCTATGTTTTCTAAGAAAGCTTAAAGATTTGCTGAATAGAGTTTTTGTT